>NW_024067122.1:0-152465 GCF_015039405.1 Cantharellus anzutake | reverse complement strand
TTATGTATTAACAGGCAGAAAACGCTTATAGCGCGTCATTCATAGAGGCACAAGTTATTCTTCCTTGTACGGCTTTCTGACACTCATCTTGCTCCTTTTTCAAGTGGTTTGGTATGTGAAAGATCGTTGATGTGATCATTTTGCCTTGGAACTCAAGGTATTCTAGCTGAGGAGGGTGTTCGTTCATATGGGGGTAAATATAATCCTTGACAATAACCACGTCCAGGCATTAATGGGTTTTCTTCCCAAAGAGGTGATACCTTCCCCTTTTCCAGCTTGGAGGAATGTGACCATAAGGCAACCAGTCGGTGAGTACATATGGAGCCTGAGAGAATCTCCCGGAAATGAAATGGACTCGTTCGATTTTTTTTCAAATCAGGTGTTTGGTGAACATTGCCGGAATATGCTTGAGAACAAGCCGAGCTAACTTTTGATTTCAGTTCTATCCTAACACCATGGAATTTCCGTAAGTTGGATGCCTTGTCCGTTCTTTGGCTGTCGCTGATGATCATGATACATCCAAATTGTAGCCTCGGCTATGATTACTCGCAAAATTGGCCCTGCTCTCGCGGCCGGATGCACCGTTGTCATAAAGGTGCATGACACTTGGACGGAGTCCTGACCAGATTCCTGATGAAGATTTCTGTTCGCTTAGCCCCCAGCCGAAACGCCCATTCTCGGCAATAGCCCTGGCAGAAGTAGGTCTGTTGGACCTGATTTTCAGCGGAGTTGATTCATATTTCTTTCCCAATCAGCTCGCGAATCGTGCTGGGGTCCCTGAGGGCGTGATTAATGTTGTCACAACAGAGAAGAATATCCAAGAAGTTGGAAAGGAGATGTGCGAAAACCCTATCGTCAAGAAGGTCTCATTCACTGGCTCAACACGTATTGGAAAACTTATTGCCGCTCAAGCTGCTTCCACGTTGAAGAAGTGGGTGCTATATATTCGGGTCCCCCACATCCATGAAGCGTTAATCGCTTGCGTTTAAATACAGAGTTTCAATTGAAGCCGGTGGAAACGCGCCATTTATCGTTTTCGACGACGCTGATGTGGATGCGGCTGTGGAGGGTGCCTTGGCGTCGAAGTTCAGACAATCGGGCCAAACCTGTGTCTGCGCCAATAGACTTTACGTCCAATCTGGGGTATACGATGAGTTTGCCAAGCAAACTTGCAGAGAAAGTCGACAAGTTCAAAGTTCGAATTCCATATCGCCCCATTCTGATACGTTTATGACAACTAATGGGTATTTACACAGGTTGGGAAATGGTTTTGGACAAGGCCACGTGGGTTCCACCACTTCATTGATGACTGTTCTGGTGATCGTAATAAACACCATCGTCCATGCAGGACACATGGGCCGCTTATCCACGAAAGAGCTGTACAAAAGGTCGAAGACCCACGTTGAGGATGCTGTCGCCAAAGGAGCCCAGGTCCTCGTGGGGGGGAAACGTCTCGAGGGCAATTTCTTTGCTCCGACTCTGCTCGCGGACGTGCCTAACGATGCGTTGCTGGCTCGTGAGGAGACGTTTGGACCGCTTGCGGGTATCATCAAGTTCAATACCGAAGAGGAGGTTATTAAGCTTGCGAATGAGACGCCGTATGGGCTCGCTGGGTACTTATACTCGAGGGATGTCGGTAGGGTTTGGAGAGTGGCGGAGGCTCTCGAATGTGGAATGATTGGGACGAATACCGGTCTCATCTCAAGTGCCGTCATTCCGTTTGGCGGCGTGAAAGTAGGTCCAGTCGGAAGTGTGTAGTGTGCGAGCTGACAATCCGTTCGTAGGAATCCGGATTGGGCCGAGAAGGCGGGCCGCATGGGATCGAAGAATACCAGGAAGTGAAGTACATCGCTTTTGGAGGGGTATAGTACTCCAACGTGTGTTACCTGCTTGCACATGCATATCCCACCACAATCATGTATCTTCAGTAGCAATGGAACAATGGACATTGACACGTTTCATTAGGGAATCAGAGTGAGCGGGATAATGCAATGCTAGAAAGTAGGGAATATTAATCTAAACCCCATACCCCTGCGCGTTGGACCCCTTCTACCAGGGCGTCTACATTTCCTAGCCACGTTGATAGGAGTAGTTTCTTCTCTTCGGTGGAGCGTGTTAAGCTTCCTTTTGATGCTTCAGTGTGTCTGATGGGAGGCCCTTTGCTCTTGGTCGGCGATGAGGGGGGAGGAGTGGTAGCGCTGTGGGGTATCCCATCATCCAAGTTATTGGTTATCTTCGGCGATGAAAACATTGTCTCGTTCCGTGCAAGCGGGCTGCTTTTACGAACCTGGGAAAAGGATGACTTGGTGGGGCTCCTTTCGGCGTCGCTTGGCTCAGGAGATGGTCGTAGCCTGCTCAGGCCAGCAGATTTTGGAGTCCCGATGCCTAGTGCAGAAATTTGCCTCTTCTTAGGACTAAGCGGGACAAAAATCCAGGTCTCGGCGGAGAATCGCAAGGTTTGGGTGACTTTGTTTCGTCGATTCAAGGCGTACAGAAGATTTGTTAGTAGAAGGAGTGTCTAGTCTTGTAACCCTCGTGGATGGAGTTGACGGTGTTGACGGGAAACTGCGATCGAAAGTGATATGGGATGAGGGCTTCGCTGGCGAAGGGGGCAAGGAAATGTCGGCCGGGGCACATCTTTTCGATGGGGATGAGGGAGTTGGAATGGAAGGGCCCACTTCTTGTGGCAATTGCTGAGAGTGACCGTTTTCGGGAAGTAGATAGAAATATAAAAATTCTAGGCATTTGACTCTTGGAAGCTGTGAAATTGATATCAATGCAATGAAGCGAAACATCTTACCTGAGTTCACGGTCAGTTCCGGCACGTTTGAGCGTTTTAACGACAGACTCCAGGCCATTGCACTCTTCGAAGCACCGCAGAGCAGGTGGAGAATCGACCAAGATGCATAGCAAAGTATCCAAGATTGACGAAGCAAAATGCGGAAATCGTAAGGGTTGGCGATTAGTATGATTCCCCTTCTCCTGAGCGGCAGACATCGACGAAGTGGAGGCACTTCCTGATGCGTTCGGCTGAACTTCCGCATCGTGGTGTAGAGATATATGGCGAGCAACAGATAATAGCTCAATCACAGTCTACAAGCTAGTCAGCCAGGTTTGGTGCAAGAGTTGAAGCCGATTTACTCCAATGTATATTCTTCTTTGTAAATATTTCTTACTTGACGGATGGTTGAGCGCCACACCCTGAAGAATTGTAAGAATTTGGCAGAGACCACTGATGGCTTCTTCTAGAGCTAACGAAGAAATCATTTCAGAAATTAAATAGAATGAAAGCTCCGTTTAACACGGACACGACCCAGTGTACGACTGCAGAGCTTGACGAAGAATGGGCATTGTGTATACGAGATGCAAAGATAACCGGACTGCAACTGTATGGCCATCGTCGGAAAGAGTTTCGGCGTTAGTGGCATAGAACATACCGTTACACTCCGGAAGGTCCTGGATTCTCCAGAAGCCCTCGGCGCATGGCTTACTGGAAATGCACTCCTGAGCCATGAGCCGCTCGATTGTTGACAGAGCTTGATATTGAGTGCATGTTTCCGAACTAAACAGCTACAGTACGCGTCAATAATTATACAATGCGATAAGAGATAGCCTCTTCACCCCATCCACGGCTCTTAACAATGAATCACGCACATCCATGGCGTTGATATGGATGTTCGGTTTTGTTGACGTGTATTTGAGTTGGGCCTTAAAATCAGGTGCCTTGCTCTTTCTGTCATTGGACGTGCTAAGGCACCCTTTGTCGGTAGCATAAGATGGAGGGTGTCCTAAGCCAATCTATGGATGACTTGCACGTCTTTCTCCGTCGCTACCTGGCTACCGAAAGGTTCCAATCGGATCCGCCTGTCCTTGTGCGGCCAGGAGAAGATACATCAAAATTTGTGAATTTGATGAAACTCATGATCCCTCAATTCCTTGGCGCTTCCCGGTAACTGATATATGGGATAAGGAGTTGAGCGAGTTCTCAGAAATTCTTCTTGACGTCCTCGAGAGGGGACTTGTTCGTCTCCAAGGGATCTTTGACACAGAATCAAGCAATGGAGCGAGATGGATTTTTGACCTTCTCGTCTTCATTGGAATTATGAACGTCTGGAATCGTAAACACGAAGTCCCCACGAATGGCATATCCCCTGCATATCTTGGCAACAGAGCGTTAGGCTGTGCTGTCACAATCCTTTGCACTCTTGGAACCGATATGCAATTCGATGATAGGGCTGGGCGTGTCCCTCCACCATGGCTTACGTTCCGACAAGCTATTTTACAGTTAATCACGATCCATAAAAGTAGCATTACTATTTGCATAGATCAGATGTTTATCTACTTATTACCACTTCCAGCCGTCTCTGATATAACAAACAAGACGTTCCCTTTCAAGGTTGAACCCGAGCCTCCCGTGGTGACCGGAGACACGGTAGATGCCTCAGGGGATGGTGTGAGTATCCTCGTAGATGTGCTCTTGGACCATCTGAAGCCTTCGCTGCCCAGAATCCTCCCGTATCCCTAACCATTGGTTCACAAGCGGAAGCCGAAGATTTATCTACCGCCGTGATAAAAATTGTCTGTATGACGTATTCGATGCCTATACGATGTTTGCCGTCATCCATCGACTTGTTCCGCTATATTTCTGAGTCTGCTTGGGTTCGGCTTTGCACGATATGTCATAATGGATTGTTGGACGTAGGATCTCATGCCGCACCTCAAACATGGATCACTTTATGTAGACTCTTTGAGAGTATTTCTGTGATCAGAGCAGAGCTCTTCAGTCCTTGCGAGCCATTCTCTCATATCATTCACCGTTCAATATGGGCACGGGCTCAGATTGGACCTTCGGAGAACTCGTCTCCAGTGGACGAATTGCTCTTGCGATCGCTTGCAGATTCTGATCTGCCACCAGTCCCTGCTATCTATGTATCGCGAGTGGCTGAAATACTGAGAGATGAAGAATGGAAAGAATCGTGTGGCGACTCTCTGCGAGTATGTTCCAGCTGTGATATGACAGTCTTGCTCTGAACAACCTTCTCCAGGCACTTCTTCTAGAGTACGTCTCCAAGTCTGCCCAGGCAACTTCGAGCTTGCTTTCTGTCAGGGCGATATTGGAAGAACGTATTCTTCCTCGAACTTCTCAATACGAGCAGCTGGTAAATCGGTTGTCTGGTCTGTTGGAGCAGCAAGGCCTTCCATCGTTTGCACCAAACTTGGGGAAGCGAAAGCGCCAAGAGTCACGAGTATGGGTCGCTGATTTGGAAGCGGAGTTGCGGGATCTGTTGCCTATAAAGCCATATCCCGATAGCGATCTAGACACCCCTAATCGTACACGTTGGCTGCTTAATGAAGTTTATGACGTTCTCTCGAGGTGGGAACAAGCTTTCCCCCTTTGATCGACCCCCGAGCACTAAATTGGATCTTGAGTCAAGGCCTCTACAGAATACCTCCGTCCAGGCACGTAGTGAATTGGCCCAGTCGATGGAACGTGTGGCAGAAATGTTCGCTTCTTACCCAACATCGATCGACTGCACTATGGACGAGGACTGCAACTATGTCTCTCCCCACACCGCCTACCACAGATTCCGGGTCCCGAAGCTACTTTGCGCTTTTTTCTTAGCCACCACACGCCTTGTCGACGGTCCATCAGAAGAAATTACTCATGACATCAGGAGGAAAGCCTATAAAATCCTGATCTTTGGCATCCGTTACGGCGTATTATCGGATGTGCCTTTTTCACGAATATCTGAACTTGTTAGGCGTGGGATGGAACACTCCGACCGGGCAGTAAGGATGGAAGCTGGGTAAGCGTGCCGCCTGTGCTTGAGGATATGTCTAAGTCAAATCCATGAAACAGTCGGGCCTGTGCTGCTTATGTAGAGGCTTGTTCTGGGACTTCAGGGGGGCCTGATCCCACCGGGGCGCTCATAGACCTGATGACGACTTTAATGCAAGCGAAAGACCCACGGATCGTAGAGACTACTACCACAACTCTGGGGAAAATTGGGCGGTGAGCTTGCAGTTGCCAGGTGATCAGCTTTCCTCACGAGAGATGGCTATCAGTGTTTCTGAGAATAGCATGCTTGGTCGAGTCATTCTGCTCTTAATCGGTCACTGGGATCAAAGAAACAGTCTCCTGAGGGGGTTGGCTTACATTGAGGTTCGTTATCATTGATTACAGTGACCCTTTCGGTTCTGACGAAAGGATTAGCTCCGTGATTTGGCCCAAGCACAGAATAAGTCTTCCTACACTTTCTTGTCTCCTTTCTTTCCCGACATAATCAAATATGTAACCGCGAACATTTGCACCAAGCCTGCACTTCTGAGGGAGTTGGGGAGGTTTCTTGCTCGGGAGCCTTCCGAGCTTCTTGCTTTCACGCTCTCCTACTCATTGCCCTCACTCGTGGCAACATGTTCCAAGGATGAAATTAGAGCACTATCCCAGCACGTTGGTCGTCCCGCTGCAGCACTCCTAATAGATAAGACATCCGTGATATTGAAGGCCGTGTTCTTGCTCCCTGATCCCGCTAGTACGGACCAGGCGCTTCTTTTCATGACTAGCGTAGTCAAGGAGGCAGCGGGGGCTCGAGCTGACTCTGTAGACCCCCGATCATTGGTCAGCAGCAGCATCGCGGAACTATTAGCAGAGCTGGTGATTTTGTTGGGTAGCAATGAGTCAAATAATGATGCATTGGTTAGTTCCAGCGGCTCGGCCATTCAATACCACTCACACTCCCCCGATTGCACCAGGCTTCCGAAGCTCTCAGAAAGGTGCAGAGGGCCTTGTCGGATCCGCGGATTACCGCTCAATCTACGGATCCACATGCTCTTAGAGACTTCCTGCAGCCACACCTACTTGCAATTATGACGTACATCAATGAAGTCCTTCAAGAAATGCAAGGCAAAAAGACTCCTGCCTATAAGGCCATGGTCATTCGCAGTCTTGGGACGCTGATCGGAATGATCGGCAGCCCAGTCACCGCGATTGCCCCGCAAGTACGTGGGATGGTCGTTGAAACTGCATCATTTCTAACACCTTCTTGAGATCATGGCAGCAATACACACAAATCTGCTCATTCCTGGGCTCACTGAGGCTTGCTTGTCCACCTGGAAAATTTTCATGACTCAGCTTGCCCTTCGTGATATTGGTCCGTATATTGGACCAACGGCAGCATCATTTGTCACGAACTGGGGTCATTTTTCTCCTCTCTGCAAGAGGATCGCACGCGAAACTCTCGAATACCTCCTTGTCCAGAATGCAGAAAATGTCAAATCCCACCTCAACAACGTTGTTTCACTCTCTGACATCGCAGAATTGAGGGACTGTGCCACTCGTCTAGAGCAAATGACAAGCGGTCGCGATGCTACTTCCAAGCTGGATAATCTCTTGGAGCGCTGCCTAAGTGAGAACATCACTATCTCGAGCCTATCTCTCGTCGAGCTTAAACAATACCTCACTGATAACGATATGCTCATCCGTCATCTTGCATCTGGGGATCATTTTGATTCAGCAATATCGACCATCATCAAGGTTCTTTTCAACCTCGCCTCTAGGGATGGTGATGTATTTGACGAGTTGCGTCTGGTGGCATTTGAATGTATTGGTTTGCTTGGCGCACTGGACCCTTTCCGTTTCGAAACACCAACGGAATCTCCACCAATGATCGTTCTCAACAACTTTGATGAGGGGGAGGAGGCCAAAACCTTCGCCCTCTATCTCATACAGCACCTTCTCGTGGACGCCTTCCGTTCAACAAGTGACCTCCGATACCAGAGTCACTTGGCTTTTGCAATCCAGGAGCTTCTCAAATTTTGTGAATTCACATCTGCTCTCATTAAAAACGAGAAGTCAGTCCAAGTTAAAACGCGTGCACGGTGGAAGACCCTTCCCGTCCATTTGCTTGATACCATTACGCCCTTGCTTGAAGGGAAATTCTCCCACGAAGCTTCCGAATTCCCCAGAGTTGTCTACCCCATATATCGGACCACAATGTCTTACCGCGAGTGGCTGCAAATCTGGGTGACCGACATGGTGGGAAAGACACCAGGAAAGGACGCTGGGACAATTTTCAACAGCTGTCGTTTAGCCATTCGCAGTCAAGATGTCCAAGTGGCGCGGTTTCTCATCCCGCACCTTGTTCTGAATATTCTCATGTCAGGAAACGATGACGACAAACTGGCGATCCGGTCTGAAATCGTCACGGTTCTAGAGGATCAAGCTACTCATCAAGATGGTTCAGTGGTTGATCATCGAGTGCTGAGTGCTCAGGTAACGCCGCCACACAATCTCCCACTGAAGACAATGACTTACTTGCGGCAGACTGTTTTCCATCTTCTGGACCATATGTGCACGTGGATTCGTGTTGCACGGCGACATATCACCGAGAAAGAGAGGCGCTCACGAAATTCCGGTAGTAGCGATCTTGAGATGCAAGTGATGGCTGTAGAGTCGATGATTAGCAGTCTCGACCAAGAGCTCTTGGCAACAGCGGCTCTCAACAGCAAATCATATGCCAGAGCTCTTATGACCATAGAACAAGTCATACAATCCCGTTCCGCAGTGGGGACGAAAAATGATCAACTCCAATCTTACTTGGAGCGATTACATCTGATCTACGCGCACCTCGATGAACCTGACGGCATGGAGGGTGTTTCCACAAAAATTCTATCTCCCTCCCTCGAACATGAGATTCGAGAGCACGAAAGTACTGGCAGATGGACATCCGCGCAAAGTTGTTGGGAGGTACGGCTCCAGCAATCCCCAGACGATGTTGATCTCCACATCGGACTGTTGAAATGTTTGCGTAATCTCGGACATTACGGTTCGTATCGGTTATCAGGGGCTGTATCTCCGTATTCTCGACTGATGAGTTTCTAGACACCCTAAGGACTCATATAAGAGGGATACTTACCAGATCCCCTGAGTGGGAACAGAAGCTTGCTGGTTATCACGCCGAAAGTGCTTGGATGACTGGTGACTGGGATACTGTAAATGAAATTGTTCAGCGCACAAAAAGCGATCTACCCGAGTTGGTTATTGCACGACTGCTGTTGTCCCTCCGCGGCCACGACGAGCGTCAGATCATGGACGCATTCCAACAGGCAAGGTGCGTCTTGGGTGCTTCGATCACTTCCTCGGGGAAGTATTCATATCGTCGCACGTATGACGCTGTTATAAATCTTCATGTCGTGCACGAGTTGGAGATGATCCACAACACGCAAACCACCATTTCTCGACGCCGATTAGGGGACCAAGGGACGTTAGCTTCCCTGCAGCGCACAAAATCTTCTCTCAGGAGCAGGTTGGAGCAAACACTGCCAACATTTAAAACTCGGGAGCCGATTCTAAGCATGCGACGTATTGCCTTAGGGCTTAGGTGAGACGTATTTCTGTATCAATCTAAGCCTAGTTAAATCTGCAGCTAGACCCGACCTGACTGATTCGTTCAAATCCGACCTTGGCCAAGCATGGCTTGCAAGTTCCAAGATCGCTCGCAAAGCTGGCCACTTCCAAACTGCATACACTTCAATTCTCCAGGCACGTCAATTGGGCACTCCATACAGCTTCATTCAGAGTTGTAAACTCATCTACACCGAGGGAGACGCTCTCAGGGCTTTGCATGAGCTGAACAGTGCTCTCAGAGATTCCCAAGTTGACACTAAAATGGATCTTTCCGAGGACAGGTTGGACGCGGAAGAACAAATGTTGAAGGCTAAGGTGAGTCTTTTGATATCCCGGCGGTGTATTGCGCTTCTACATGGGATCAGGCACTTCTCCTTCGTGCACGCTGGACGCATGAGACCCGACGCTCGGATTCAAATGATCTCCTGAGCAAATATACTGAAGCTGCCGAAGTAGTTTCCGAGTAAGTCCTCACAAGAATGCGCTATTTTTGACGAATTTTGATTATCCATCCTGAAGATGGGAGAGTCCTTACTTTTATTTGGGGGCCTACCAGGACGAACTTTTTAGAGTATCCAGTGACCCAAGAATCCGGTGGGTGTTGCCTTGGGATGTTATGCAGCGCGGCATTCACGGATTCCGATTCAGAGGAAGCAGGGCTCGTCATCAGGCCTGCAAATATTACATAAAAGCATTGAAGTTTGGGTCTAAATTCGTCTACCAGGCTATGCCGAGGCTCTTGACGATATGGCTTGACAGTGGGGCTGATTCGGAACTAGTCGAGATTGTGAATGCAAGGATAAAACCGTGCGCTGCCACTTCATCTCAACTTTGTTCTACCAATGATGGAATGATTTGCAGCATGGGAAAGGATGAATCAATTCTTCACGAGTCCCAATCAAAATTAAACAAGTCAGTTGAGGATGCCATTGGTAGTTTGCCTCCCTATCAGGTATTTAGAGCCTGGATGGATGCCTTTCCCAGTCGAGCTGAGCGTCGACGCAGTGGTTCACTGCATTCCCACAGATAATCTCACGGATAGGCCATCCAAATACGGTCGTATACTCTATTCTCGCATCCTTGGTGTCGCACGTACTTTGTACCTATCCTCAACAGGCCCTTTGGCTTTTCACTGTTGTCGTCCACTCTCAGAGGCAAGAGCGAAGGCAGCGAGGAAGAGCTATCATTGACCGGGTTAAGGTTTGTGGCCATTGACACTGATGGTCATCACCCTTGACGGTTTGATTAGTCTCGCAGTGCACGCAACGATCAAACTTCGATCTTGGTTAACGAATGGCTGCTGATGACTCAGGAGTTCTTGACCATGTGCGACAAAGACGCGAAGAATTGCAGACAAGGCGAAGAGATGGTGGTGGATTTGAAAACGTTTGCTCCTCTGCTTCCCAAAATGACACCATGTTCCTTGATTATACCTCTCCAAAATTCCTTGACGGTGACCGTCCCATCCGCAGGGCAATCTAAAGATATTCATAAACCTTTCCCTCTCAATCTTCCGGCTTTCCATCGTATGCACTCAAATTCTGCCTCCGACGTCATCAATACTCATCGCCGTTTTAGAATTCAACGATGAAGTGACGTTAATGTCCTCATTAATCCGGCCAAAGAAGTTTACAGTCATGGGAAGTGATGGTATTCGTTACAACCTCCTGGGGAAACCGAAAGACGACATGAGGAAGGACGCTCGCTTGATGGATTTCAACTCAATGATCAACAAGATGTTGAAGATTAATTCCGAGTCCAGAAAGAGGCAGCTACGTAAGTTTTAGGAGAATAAGTGTAGGCCTGCTATTTACCTCCTCTATCAGACATCAGGACGTATGGTGTGATTCCTCTCAATGAGGAATGCGGATTGATCGAATGGGTAAACAATACCAAGGGTTTCCGCCATATCCTTAAAGAACTCTATGAAGCTCGTGGCATCCAGCTTATGGCAAGTGATATTCATGCTATTAAGTGAATCTCTAGCTGATTGAGGAAAATAGCCGAAATGGATATGGGAGGAATATGAAAAGCTGAAAAGGGACAGATCAGGCACGGACAAATCAGTCATGGACAAACCTGGACGCATGAAGTTTCTTGTTGAGGAGATTCTGCCCCAGTGAGCAAATAGGTCGCAGTTTCATTTCCTCTAGTGATGGGATTGCCAATAGATTTCCCCCCGTCTTTCATGAGTGGTTCATTGCTACATTTCCTGAGCCCTCGACGTGGTTGGCCTGTCGCCTAAATTATGGTAGAACTCTTGGAGTGATGTCCATGGTTGGGTTCATTCTGGGGTGAGCGAGGCTGCTGATTGACGATTGGCCGCTGACCACATTGCGTCCAGGTTGGGAGACCGCCATGGCGAAAATATTCTGTTTGATTCAGTCACCGGAGATACAGTTCATGTTGACTTTAATTGCATTTTTGATAAGGTGTGTCTGAAAGCTTCCTCGGTCGGAGCTAACATTCATATTGAATACAGGGGCAATATCTCGATATACCGGAAGTTGTGCCTTTCCGGCTAACGCAAAACTTGGTTGACGGTTTGGGGGTCACTGGTGTTGAAGGTCAGTTACGCATTAAAAGTTTCAAATAGAGGCTTGACCGCTCTACTGAACGCAGGGGCGTACCGGAGAGCATGCGAAGTAACAATGCAACTTCTCAGAGATAACAAAGACTCATTAATGAGCGTTCTTGAAGCATTCACTCATGATCCGATCTCTGAGTGGGAGACAGAGCGGAAGCGTGAGGTCAGCATCTCGATGAATCATCCTGATCCCATGTTTACTGACGCTGTCGGATACCAGGAACGTCTTCGTCGACGAAGGGGCGACCCCAATCCTCATGTCCCTAAACTTTCAGAACTGGTTCAGCGTGCCCTCGGCCCGATTCAGGAAAGGCTTAGTGGCACGCATACATTCAGAACGGAAAACACAGCACGTAGCTCAGCTATTTCAACTCCGAACCAAGTTGAACGGTTGATTAAGGAGGCCACAAGCCCATTGAACTTGGTAAGCCCCACCCAGAGTTCCAAATCAAAGTTATGCTTATTTCCCATGCTATCCAGGGGAGCATGTACGTTGGTTGGGCGGCGTGGCTATAGTAATCGTTACGACCAAGCTTGCTTGCTGATTTATGTTAACGTTCATGTATTCATGATGTAAAAGCTATAGCTAAACGATCCCAAGGATTTGAAGACATGCACTAACGTAATTCACGGCGCTGGGGATGCCTACGCCTCCACCTCTTTGCGAAGCCGTGCCAGTTCCTTCTCTTTCTCAATCAAGGCCGCTCGTAATCTCTCAGCTTCTTCCACTAGTTTTCTTTTTGCTGCATCCAATCGTTCAGCTTCATCTCTTTCGATGACTTGAGTAAATTCTGGTGCTCCTCTCTGAGCAGGTGGCGCAAGTGAATCTGGATGTGCTGGATTCGGGGGAATGGCACGCCTTTTCATCTTGGGCCACTGCGTCGGTGGATGAGCCATCAGTATGTCGAGGAAAGGCTTAAGGGGATCTGTAAACACAATCTCGTCATACTGCCAGGAATGGACAGGTTCCGGTGGTGGTTGAGTCACTGGTGGGATAATGAGGGCCGGGTCCTGTCCTGGATGGGCAGCAAGATCTGGCACTACCCATGGGTGAAGCTTGAGGTGATGTTGTAAAGTGAAGGTCTTCTCGCCCGATTCGGAGATAAACAGTATTCGTATACTGATGTCAAATTCTCCCCACCTGTCATCTGTCGTCAAGCCATGACGCCAGTAAGGTTCAAAGGACTCAACCCTGTCTCCGTAACCTCAAACGGTGACTTGTCTATGTCTGTACCGGGGTGATTTGGAAACATTCAGTCGCAGTGGCACAGCTTACTCACTTCGGTTTGGCTGTGGGTAGGTTTCATGCAGCCTGAAGGTCACCCGCTTGATGAAATAGCCCAAGTCATCGGCGCCTCCGACAATGTCACTTTTCTCATTCGTGGTCACTGGACTTCTAACAGCGACAGTCCAGCGGTGAGTGTGGTCCGATGGGATGCTGGGATTCCGCTCAGCAGTTGTGAGCGGATATGCAGAATTTCCGTAAATGATGGGGCGATGTATTACGACTCCCTATACCACCGGTCAATAGGTTGATCAGATTCATCAATAGAGAACTCAACTCGAACGCGTTCAGCCATCCTGAAGCGCCGGCTCGGGTGTGAACGGAGTTAGCCCTAACGCCGAACCCGGAAAGTGGCCTTTCAACCACCCAGTGTAGCGACGATGGGCATTTTTGATAGTGTGTCCACTGTTGCTTTCATGCACCCCAAATATCGCTCATTCCGACTTCCTTCTAGTTCCTAACCGAGTTCCACAGCACCAGCGCACCTACCAAGTCTGTTTCATCATCTGCACCCAAGATTCCCACCTTCAAGGCACATCACACTCATTACCTTTTGATCCATAGACGTCTCCAAAGCCAATATGGCTACGTGGAGCTCGTGGTGGCCTCTACTTCAGTCAGTTTCTGAGTCTTCCGATAGCTATAGATTGTCAATTCAAAGCTCCGCTTCATTCAGACACGTACCTCGCCATCTGGTCCCTCGGGATACTGGGGACCGGCTATGGGCTAACCAAACTCATCACAGTATGTTATTTTCTATATTTCACCTACTCTGAGACCCTGCAACCCACACCATTTTTTCAGGGAAAAAAGGATTGAAGAAAACACAATCCGGAAGTCTGTATCTCCACCGAAGCCCTACACTAGAATTACACCGTATTCCAATGAAGCGCACTGGGCCATAGCTTTCCTTACTGAAGTATCGATCTTCATGGCCGATCCGCATGACTGAGGATATCGGCGAGTCTAAATTTCGCAATCCGGTCCGCAAATACAGAGAAAAATTATACTAAAAATGAGATAAGAGAGCAAATAAGTTAGGTGGGAAGAAATGTTTGTAAAGTTCAAAGTGCTGCTATCAATTGTGAAGTCCTGATGTTGCAAACCGAGACACAAAAAGCAGCTTGAATGCCATAGTCGGGTTGTCTTCGCATTGACCACCTGTGGACAGGTGGCTCAAGGGCAGGACTGGATGCGATCGTGAAAGGTGTTTCCAGTGTTCTGGCGCAATCAGCTAAGGGGATGCGGCATCGAACTTGGAGGATCGGGTATGATCGGTTCAGTAGGGGAAGGGGAAGCAAGTGCTTCAATTTCATCTAGCACATCGTTTGAATAATGTGGCCGTGATGGGGGGCCAACAGACGATGGCGGCGTGAGTGGCGCCGGCGATATAGGAGGCGTGATCGTCTCGCGAGGTGAAAGTGTTGTGATAGAAGATAGCATGGATTCAACCGGGGAGTGTTCTCTCCGACTCGAATGTGGAGGGCTCAGCCATGGGCGCCAAACTGGCGGCCGAGAAACAACCACTTCGGGTATAAGTTTATGCCTGATATTCGGCAGCAACGGAGGACGGGGATGGGGAGAGTAGATCAACCCTTGAGGAGGTTGTTTTTGGGGTTGCCAGTGATGATGCCTTCTGATGGAAGGAACATCAGAAATAGGATCTGACGAATGTTCCCTACGGTTCATCTTAGATGCTGAATATGAGCGTAGTCGCTTCGATGTGGGAGAAAGCAGCCGTCGAGACGGGCTTGGAGACGTCGATTTCACCCGAATGGGAGAGGGAGGATGCTTTTTACGAGGAAATCTCTGTATTTCTTGTTTCACTGTGTCGGGCGCCTTCTTGGCCTTCAATGATGGGGACTTCTGAGGGGTATGGGTGATGTCCTTCACATCCGGTCGCCGTTTCTTCGTTGGGGTCCCAATGTCTGAAGCCTTCCTGCGTTTTCGAGACGAACCCGTTACTTTCTCCGCGTCCTTCTGATGCAATGCTTCCACAAAGTGTGGAATAACAGACTGAACGTCGCCTTGCAACCATACGTCGAATACGCCATCCCATTCCCGAGAAGGAAGGGGGAAGTCAAGGTTGAGGTAAATTGTGGCAGGGTGCTGGTCAGGATCCTTGTTCCCAGCTCTTACAGTGCGCGGATGCGAAGATCGCGAAGAGGGGGAGTTTCTAGGAGAGTGCGCAGAGAACTTATCAGATTGCCTTGAGGAAGGGCGATTCGCCTGGACGGCCTTTGCAAATTCACGAACAATCCGCCTTGTGCCTGGAACTTTCAAACTCGAGCCCGCAACAATCAGTAAGTCAGGTTTCGCAGAACTTTTGGCTCTAGGAGTTGAACTCTTCATTGGCTTTTGCGCCTCTTCAGACCCTTGTTTGTGGAAAGAGGTGGCCATAACATCGCCTAAGCCCAGCAGGTCCCTCCGCACACATTCACCCACGCCTTCTCCATCCTGATGAACTTCCCCATACAAAACGACAGATGGACGCATAGTGCCAACGCCGCGGTCGCGCTTCCCAACCATGCGCCGAACTGAGTTAAGTGCAGCGCATTGAGGACACGCTATGGAGGCACCTTGACGAAGTATGTCAACGTGCTCTTGTAATGGCATATGGTGGGAGCACCGGCGGCATGTGAGATACTTTAAGGTACCGTGAAGGGGTATGCATCGGGGTGGAATAACACACTGGGGCTCGGCGGGGGCGGGGGTTGGAGTAGGTGTCGGAGACTCATTAGTTGCGGTCCCAGAGTCTGAAAGATTTTCAGATTGAACAGAAGGTGTCGGCGATACGAAAGGAGAGGTTGCGGGAGGTGGTTGTTTCTTGGGTGTTTTGGTGGGCGAAGAGTGACTACGTTTCTGTGTCTCCCAGTGGGGAACGCCACAAGACAGACCGACTTTTTCTTCAATATTATCAATATTCTGTGTATATAGGCGCAGTAACTGTCCCCGATCGTCAAGTAACTTGACGAATTCGTGAAAGGCGGTAGGGTGGGCGGTAGACGACATACTCGACAATTCAGCGATCATCTTGTAGAAAAGAGAGGTAGTTTGTGGGGTCTAAACATGGACGATTAACATTCCAGGTGCTGGAGCATGATTGAAATGGCCATACATTAAAGACGCTGGCGTCAAACAAGTCTTTCCCCGACGTCAAAAGCTCCTTGGGATTACCCGCCTTCAGAGTACGAAACAAACCTTCGGAGGATCGAAAGTCGGGAATTCCAGCAGCTACGGAGACTCCTGCACCTAATGGTGTTAGGTTTAGCCGAGGATCCGCAAAGGGAGGCTAAGTCATCACACACCACAGACAACCACGATCCGTTTCGCCTCCGCGATGGCTTTGGCGACATTTTGGACATCACCGACGCCCGCTGGACCACGAGCATCGACGAAGGCTGGATAGGGCCCTGGGTCACCAATATCGCTGGTCTGGAACGACACTGTCATCCCAGAAATAGTAAATCCAATGCGCTTCACCCTTGGCCGCCACGGCTAATCCCGGAGCCATGGTGTGTGATGGTGAATTGGAGGATGATATCAATTTAACTATATAGCGAAACGCTCCAAAACCATCAACCAACCTCGGCGGTGTAGGACATTGGCTAATGGTAAAATGAAAGAAGAGGCGAGGAAGCATGTTGGAGGATCGATCGAGTCTGTTATAAATCGCAGCATCGCAGCCCGACATTCTGAACACAATCTGAGTGCGATATCACATTGTCATTAGATATCGCGCTCAGCCCTACATACTTATATACTGGATATCTGGCACAGAGCAAATGACGCCACTCACAAAGCAACAATAACAGCAACAAGTCACACAAAGGGCAACAGTCTGTTCTTAGGAGAGTGAGACAGGAGAATAAACCGGGCACCACATTGTAACTAGAAATTGGACACTGTATCGTTGTAATATTGCACTTTCCTTGAGATGATTCGGGTTCGTATCCTGTCGCCTACCTAGCTTGGTTGAGCTCATCGATCAGCGCAACAAAAACAACAACAGAAGCGCTCAGGCTTACATTAACCACTGGACAAGCGCGTTGGTCGTTCCCCAACAATAGGTGCCACTGGTATCAAGTAGTCCTGAGTTGGGAGTGTTTTGTCTCAAATAAACATGTGTTTTCATGTTTTCGGACCCTGGGCCAGTTCGGGTTTCGGCATATGGGCAGTCAGAAGCTCCGAGGTAAAGCCCAAAAAATCAGTTCTAAGAATTGTCCGCAGCTCATCTGAGACCAAAAGATTAAACCGAGTGTAGTTTATCCTGCTATTACGAGTTCCAGGAAGCGACCTAAGACTCAGACCTCCCGCTCTATTCTGATATGTAGAGGCTAGTATCCTGCCCATGCGTAAGCCTCTGCTTCCGCGTCTGTGTAAGGGGTTGGTTTAGGTGCCAGCCCCTTCTCCTAGTTCCTCAGTTCGTCAAAGGATTAAGCTATTATTCTTCAACGATGGGGAGGAAAGGAGTTCAAATCCCTTTCCCCAAATTCCCACGTTATTCTATATACATTGTTTGTACATGTTTAGTGCGAGACAAATATACAATATTCTCGACCGGACTCATGCATGACTGACTGAATCTGCGCCCGGCCATTCAGGAGCCCACCCCAATAGCGATCTCCCAGAGCCTGAGTGGTTCTTGCCTAGCTTTGGGCTCAGATCGCGATTCGAACCGATCGATGTCAAACGATGTAGTTACCTAGTCAGCTACAGTCGTACGCCCGTCGTACGCATTCTGACTGGTGTAAGTTAACTGTCCCGTTTCCGAAGTTCGTCCAAGAGATTTTCCTCCATAATGCAAGTAGCAAAACCAGGAACAAAAAACCCTTCGCCGTTGCAGTTACGCAAGGTCCCTGGTGACATCGATCGCGGCCGATAGCGGTGTCAGCCCGTCTCCATGCAATGTCGGTAGCATTCATGGCCCTGACCATTGACGCGGGTGGATGGCTTGGGGACAGTTTCCTCCAGAAGAATAAACTCTGATAGCTCTTGGCCCCCCCCCCCCTTGGCCCCGGTGTGTATGATATAGTGTACATCTCTATCGAATATATACAGGCTCCATGTCTCAACCACCAATTAACCAATCAATGAGCACATCACCCAGTTCAACTAAGATTTAGCACAAGGATATCACTATCGTGTCATTTTCGTGAGGAACGTCCCCCCTCCGATCCACAGAACAAGCTTCGAGCAGAGCTCGATCGATAAATATCCCATGCAAGCTACCTATGCCTCCGTCGGAAACAGCGTCAGCATTCTCAGCCGCGTCGATTGAAGAGCGAACCAAAGTGGTCCTCTATTTTCAATCATCAACTTCTTCACCATGTCATCGCTCACGTCATCCAGCGGATAAAGGAACGCATCACGGACGAGCATGATGTTCACCTGCAAGCGTTCGATGTCTTCTAGGGTGTATCGGGATAGAAGGATATCTTCCAGTCGATCCAGTTCAGAGGGGCCGATTCGTACAGAAATCTTCCCCCAGTCGATCATGTCAAAGAAAGGGTAGTGCGACTTTTGGCCCACAAGGACTGGTATGCATCCTGCGTATACGGAGTCCACTAAGCGTGTGGCCCAACCTGTCCAATAATTAAGGCCCCTGGTTAGCATATCGATCCCCAGAAACAATAAACGATAGAGGGGATTATGGTCGCAAGAAGGGGGGGGGAGCTCACCAGTGGTTCCCGCAGGCTGCGCACAGAAGATCGTATCGTTAAGAATGCCCATATAACCATAATTCCCCGTGCTCCCAAAAATACTTCTCAATTTTGGACCATTAGGGTGTAGCCTTTTCTCCGTCTCTCCCGATTTCCAACCCTCGCGCCCGCACCCCAGCCTCATACGATTAACGTAGCCCGTTCCCCAGTTGGTGCCGGCGAACGTCGCAAGGACTCGACGATCACGCGCAGGACGAACATTGGCAATGTCTGAAAACTCCGCGAGGAGTTTCGGAGACCCGCAAGTTCGAGGCGGTATGCTAAGTTTGAAAAAAAAAGGAAGTAGGGTGGCAAATCAGTGTTTAGTCAAATACAAAGTTAATTGCAGATAAATCATACACGACATGCTGCTGCGGCCAATAACAGGGAGTGTTTAAATCGCCCATAACGCTCCAAGGGGTCGTCGACCTGAGCACAGGACTGAGATCTGGAACGTTTTTTCGCATTCCCCAAACCGACCTGTTGTTTTTCCCAGAAAAAGCAAATCTCATTAGGACACGAATAAATCGAGAACGAGGAGTCCGTTCTACGCACCACTCCCAATGCATGCATGGGCCCCAATCATGTGTAAAAGGAATAATGACTTTGGATGCATCGAATCCATCCACGGTGTTCAGCGCGTGCTGATACCTCTGGTCGATCCCATCGTTCCGTGTCTGATAATGTGGAACATAAGTCATCTCAGCATCGACCCCTGCTTCAACTCCCATCACCCTGAGAGCCTTTTCGAGTTGTGAGTCCGCAGACCAACAGTTGGAAGTCTGGAGTCTATCGATGTGATGTTCTTCATTCCATATACGGTCTCCTTCTGGAAGAGGGGCGACGTGGACACGAGGGAGGGGGACGTTGGCAGCAACAAAACTGGCGGCCTGAGGACGAAGGACGTTCCGCCACGATGAGCGTTTGACCATATCACCTAGAGTCGTTTCTTCCGGCCCGGAAGGAGGGAAGGAGATGGAAGCTGGATCAGAGACAGCGGGCACAAGACGTCGTTCCCTGGGAACGCAACTCGACAAGACACATTGACAATCTCCAGTATCCAAACAAATGGTTGGGTGATCACAGAGATTCGAGCAGGCAGGCAAATTTGCGTCAACCCACTCAATAGGCAGCCTGCTCATTTTGGTACCGTCGGACTCCCTCAACCTCTCAGTCGCCAAAGTCGCCAAATCACGTTGCACTTTGTTTAAAGCTCGTTCCAAGCGATAGCAGGCAGTCCTCGATGGGGAAGCAGAAAATGGTCGTTCCAAAGATGTCCTCTGAAACTCAATGGAATAATCCAACGCTAGTTTCGAAACACCTGATATTAGAAACGGCCCGAGGTAGCGAAGAGAAGAAAGCAGCTCACGGTCATCACGAAGGAAAGGCCATGGTGCAGGACCCTCACAACAAATGGGCGAAATCCTGAATGGCCACTCGTTCCGAGTCTGATTCGACACAATGGAAAAGTTCCCTCCAACGACCGTTGGACTCATGAGATATAGATCCGTATCTGGAACGACAAATCGAAGGGTTGCGTGGTCATCTGGGTTGACCTCTATCATCCAATCCACGACCGGTTGAGGAAGAATACTATCGATCTGCTCTTTCGTCATCTTCGGAAGTTCAACCGGCCCCAAATCAGGACGCATCACACCAAGCCACCATTCATTGTATAGCGATCCGATGCTATAAATTTGTCTCTCTTTTGTCCATTGTCCGGACTTATAGATCCGCGTTGACCGGAGGGGTGCCCCTGTGTCGGTGGACCAACCCTGCCCGTTGTCTCGAGGCGGAGGCGCCAAGGTTTCAAATTCCCCTTGAATGTTCACCTCAATATGAACACGACAATCGTGCAATTTTTCCAGATCGGAATTGATAGCGATCGAAGGCGATGCGTCGCCACATGTACCTCTAATGTGCTTATGCAGAAAGCCTTTCGTGCGGGTCAGATAGGCCTTTACGAGTCGTGACAATCCAGTGTCAATGTTGACTAAAGGGCGGAACTCGAGAGTTCCCCGGGCCTTTTCAATTCCCCCCTTGTAAGGGACAAGAGCAGGATCGTTCCGGGGGATGCGACGAATTGGAGATTTGGAACGTGTAAGAGCAACGAGTGAGTCGACGAGCCTGTCAACGGAGATCAAACGGCCTGAGGCGATGTTGAAAATCTCGAAAGAGTTGCGGGACGGAAACAAGGATATTTTATTGAGTGATTTGGTGAGATATTCAATTGTGAGGAGGAAGGCATCCACACAGTCATCAATGTGGAGCAGGTCAAGCTGACAGGGACGAGATTAATAATGGGCAGGACTGATTATAGGAGGGAGGATAACGTGCCACTGACCTGTTGGTTTCCGTTGAACATCTGAATGACTTGATGAGAGATGGCCTGAGTCGCGATGGAAGGTATTAATCTGTCGGGGTGATCATAGGTGCCACCATAAACTGTTGAAAGTCTCAGAGCAGCCGCACGAATCCGTCCTGCCAGCCTGGTTGTCCCTCCAGTGAGATGCTGCCTCACAAAATTCTCAGCTTCGAGCTTCGTTTGACCATAAGCATTAACGGGCGCAGTCACTATGCGCTCATCCATTGATTGACCCCTCCTCGGATAATGGTACACATCGAATGAGCTTGGAAAGATAAACCATCGCCTCCCCTTATCGAGAGAATTAAGCCGAATCAGCGCGTCAAGAACCATTTGCGTGCCGCGCTCGTTAATGTCGGAACAATCCTTCTGGTTCTCCATGCACCAATCCGCCCGGGAGACTGCCGCCAGGTGAATGACACCTGAGATATCATTTGTGAAAGCTGACGACAGCGTCGAGATATTACGTATATCACCGATATGGACTTGAAGCAGAGAAGATGCTGAAGGAGATAGTGTAGAGAGTTCTAACTCGTCCTCGTAGAAGATCGTGTCGAGAATCGTAACAGGCGTCCTGGCAGCTAATAGACGCCGAACAACGTGTTTCCCTAATTTACGCCAGATTGAGATATTACCATTCAGCCAGGCACGTTCTATGATTGAAGCGCACCAATGTTCCCTCCACCTCCAGTGATTAGTACGCGCCCAGGGTATTTCATCCTGCCGGATTGGTCTGTGTCCGACGGCGAAGACTGAGTGTCACTGCTAACACCTGACGGAACATAGGGAAAATACTAATCGATAAGTTAAACGATGTCAGTGTGTGCTAGATGTCCATACGAGCTCGAAGCGCCAACGCACTCTGGTGAAAAGAAGGAGACAATATGCAACAACCACGAAGAGGATGATCTTTTGGATAGCGGAACGCCCAAATCCCGTATTGAAAATTCCCCAGCGGCCTAGCCGATCATGGTGGCCATTCATGCTGTGCAAACCTTGAGGCAGAGGATTGAACAAGGAGGAGCTAGGCAAACTTCCAACAAGTCCTTACGAATGACTGAGGGGGCGTGTCTGCACTGGAAAGTGAATGCAAAAATACATTTGCAATTTGGATGAACACTTCGGGACAGACATTGAAGAGGAAGTTGAGGATTGAATCCAACCATGCCACATGGGAGAAATTTTCGCTATTTCTCTCATCCAATAAGTAACTCCTCCCTATAACGTGAGCCTGGTTACGGTGGTTCCTGCACAAGGTTCGTGCAAGATTCGTGGAACTAGGCAGGTTACCAGCCTCTAACTAAACCTAATATCGCCCCATAGTGGAACGGAAAAGTCACGTGCACAGCCAGGAACAAATATTTCGAAACCAACTGGAGATATGTATTTCGTGAATATATTACAATATCATAAATAAATGATCATGTGGGATACTGTACACACATGACCAACAACCGGATGGTTTTGGACCGTGACAAAATTTTATGTCGGACATTCAACCGGCAGGCCTGAATTTAGCGTGACAGCCAACCGGGAGCCAGGAACAGCGTGACAGCCAGCCTGAGAACCAGGAACAGCGTGACAACGGAAGTGCCCGGCCAGTGAATTTGAAAATAATAATTGAACTGAAAATCTCGTGTTCCGTTACACCATTCTCAAAATTTACGTGGTTTCTTTTCTGGGTGGCATTATGGATGGATTTTCTCTTGCTTGCCGCATTGCTTCTTGTGCTGATGAAGCTATCACATACAAAAATCTTCCTGCCTTTCTCATCGGACCCTACTTCCCTCACGAAACCCTGTCCATCAGGGAATTCATTTCCTTCCAACTTCCTCCCATTCAAACCCCCACAAAAAACCCTGGGGCATGCCTCAATCATAAACCACCATCTATGGATCTACTCTCAGAGGATGATGTCTGTGCAGTGGATTGTCCTAGCTGACTAGAAATGAGGGAACTCATCACAGAGTTTGAGATCAATGATGAGAGCTCTCTTACCTCGGTTGAGATTGCCTCTAGTTGCATCCCAATACTCATTCTGGAAATTTGGAAGATCCATTTCCAGTTATTGGATCTTCAAAATTTGTGGAATGACTCGCTTTGGCAGGCAGAGGATTCGATAATGTGTTACCCCAGTCAGTGATTTGCAATAGAGGCAGCCCAATGGAGACTTACTTCATGTGGGTGGAATGAAGAGATCCGAGGGGTTTCACACATGGGATGGTGCACCATTGGGGCTTTGATGCAATATATCTCTGTTTTGTGCCTGGTCACAACAGATATTATTCATCATATTGGAATTTTACAAAGCAATGTAGAAACTACGAACCCAATGGTTAGGCTGATAACCCCGCTTGAGACACAACTTCTTGCTGGATGTGCTTCTCAAGGGAGTGCAATCCTTGCAGCATATAAACGGCTACCCACTTGTCAACGAAAACCATTGGATCCCTTTCATAATTGACTCAAAAGAATCAACAGTCATTCTCGCGGACTCTCTTATTTGGGATTGAACAAGCCAGTAGCATCATTCAGTGTTGCATCACTTCTCATCGGATACCAGAATGATGTTACTTCTTGCGGGTTTTTTGCATTGAATGCATTAGCACATCACTTCCTCCCAACCCGATACATGCTCCACGTAGGCAGCGACTTGATTAGCCTAAGGATCAATTTTCCAAATAATATCCTCAATCATCACAGTGCAAAGCCAGTTAGTGAACGGAGAAGCCAAAAAAGAATATAACATGCTTACCAATTTGTCTGTTAGGATGCCCATCATGTTATGCCACCACCAACAGAACCACATTTGGGCCCTCCAACTTTCCATCATAGGATCCTTGCAAAAAAGTGCCCAGCACAAATTGAAAAGTCTGGACTGCTACATTATTTCAGCTGTGCAACCCCCGAAGAATACCATGAACAAGTCTCAACCAGGTTTGAGAGAGTAAAAGAGAAATCTGAAGAACTGTGTAAGGTTGCACAACTCAAAGAAATGAAGTGGAAAGAGAGGCAACAGGAATTAGCTGCTGCAAGACAGCAGCGACTCCATGCCAAGATCACAGCAGAGCAGGTGGAAAAAAAAGATGTATGTATAGTGAACTTACTGTCAGAGCAAACAGTGCCTAATGTTTGTAGATTGCTGCCAATGAAACTCCGGAATGGAGGGCCCCAAATGGCAGTACCAGTCACGGAGATGTCGAGACCAAAACGGGGGATACAGCAACGGCTAAAGGAACAGAAGCATTGGAAGTCCACATACAAGACCATGCCAGCAGATAGGCAAAAGGTACTTAGATTAGCAGCAGCAACTAATTGGTTCCAACCAATTTTCTGGACAATCATAAGTGAAGCAGTGGAAGTGGTTGGCTGGTGTCAGGGGATGCACATGCTCGCGCAAGATGCTCCGATAACCTAGTTGTGATTAAAGCCGGGGGAAAGGGATGTCCCCATCTTAGGGTCAGCTATATACATGTAGAGTCCGGCAATAAGGAAACCAAACGGATTGCCGATAGAATCATGTGATCATAGAATGTTCCAGAACAATGCCGGAGATGATCCGGGTCACCGGGGCTTAGGTAAGCAGAGTACACGGGAATTACCGGCATACTTCCCACGCGCATATGCGCAGCCGGCATAGGGTCCAGGGTCATTGCTGATCCCTGACAGCTGGGAGATGAGACCAATAGAGATAACGAGGCAGTGCCAGTGAAGGTCTTGGAAGTTATTCCATTTGCTGAGGGCAGACGTAGTTGGGAAGTGGATAGATTGGAGTGGATCACGGCCATGTTGGTCAACAGCAGTCTTGGGAAAAGTTGCAAAGGGGAATTGTCCAGCTGGTGGTACCACTCGAAAAGGGCTCCTGGTTAGTGATCAATCAGGTGTCGAAACTAATTTTAACTCACACATGCAATGTAGGCATCATACCCAGAGATGATCGAGGGGATCAAGAAGATATTATTGTCAGGGCCCGGCCCTTGTTCCGTGACAGGGCCAGGGAGATCCTCCTGGCTGCTGGGGTGTCTAGTCCCAGTCCGAGATCCTCAAACTCACTGAGGGGGCTAGCCCCAGCCTTCACAGGAAATGAGTTGAGAAGAAGGGTAACCTTCTCAACCTCCTGTGAAGCCGCTACAAATGGGAGTCGGGAACTATACAGTTTTCGGCTCTTTGCCGACTTTCCATAATTGGCACCCCCCGTGGGAAGATTCTGGGCGAGCTGCTCACCCAGAAAGTTCCCACGGTTGTGGCTGTGATGGTTTCTGGGCGAGTAACTCGCCCAGAACGTTCCCACGGGTCTGCATGCATGCGGGAATGTGGAACAGTGAAGGGAAAAATAGGAGGAAATGGGGGAAGGGTACCTGAGGGTGTGTGGGGTCGGGGGCTGTGCCCTGACAATTATTTAGTATTCGACAAACAGGTGTCGCTCTTGATGTGCACCAGATCCGTGGTGTGATCATTGCACATATCCAGTATACTTGCCCCAAAATATTTAGGACCATAGTCAATAGAGATGGAAGTACATTCCCCGCCAGCACACAATGGATATGGAATTTTCTCACCAAGGAGATGAACTGGAGTCTATGATGGGCAACATGTGCTGCCCAGAAGCTCCCTGCTAACGCTGATTATCAGCTTCATGCCTCACTCCTCCGTCATGCCTACTCTGTTCGCCACTACTGCATTCCCAGCAACCTGCGAGTGAATTCTGATCAAACCCAAATCATTTACCAACAAGGTTCACAATCAACTTACAAAACAAAAGGATCACAACAAGTTTCAACTCTTGGCTGAGATGAGAAGCATGCATTTACCCTCAACATAGCTATCTCAGCAAGTGGGGCTCTTCTACCTTTCCAGGCCATCTTCAAAGGAAAGACCACAGCTAGTCTTCCCACCAAAAACTCCCTTTCTCATGACAAAGCAAATCAACTCGGTTTCCTCTTCGAACACTCAGGCACTGACAACTACTGGGCAAATTTAAAGACAATGAAATCATTTGTCACAAATCTCCTTGCCCCATACTTTACTGCCATGAAGGAGCATTTGGGGCTTGATCCGCTTCAAGAATGCATGTGGCAACTTGATGTCTGGTCCATTCACGCTTCACTTGAATTCTGAACTTGGATTTTTGATAACTATCCCTGGATAATCCTGGACTATGTTCCTGGAGGGTGCATGGGCTTATGGCAACCTTGCGATGTGGGTATTTAACGCTTACTCAAGCTCACAGTGAAGCAATCTCAGCAAACTGTGATTGTACATGAGGTCTTCTCTCAGTTACAAAAAGGTGCTGGCCCATGCAATATCATGCTTGATATGAAGCTTGGCACACTGTGGGACCATGTCCCTGCCACTCTGGTTGAGGCATTCCCCAGCGAATCCAAAAGGTAAGTTACATTTCAGACTGATGCTACGCTGGATTTACAACCACATAGGCTTTTGAATTGTGCTGCTCAGGTAAATTCAATCTATCTCATTCTAGCCTCACATCCCCCTCACTGCATGCCATTCTTGATGATCTTCCACATCAAGATGCCACTCTCGCTCGAGCCATAACTGCACCACACAAGCATCCCATTGATGACAGTGGAATTCATCCTAATTCCACTGCATTAGTCCATGAAGACCAATACTCTGAGACTGTTGAAGATCTGTAGAGGTAGAATTGGATGATGTTTGTAAGCATCTTGATGGAGAAGCCCTCCCTGATGGACTTGCAGAGATGAATGGTGGTCTTCAGCTGGATGTGACAGCAGTGGAAGGTGACACAGAATCCATTGGAGAAGCCATTGTACTAGTTGATAGTACTTGTGATGGGTTGAGATGTGGTAAACGAGTGAAAAGGATGAGAAATCTAGAAAAAGAGTTCAAGAAGTACCAGTTTTGATTTTTTTAATTACCAATTTAGGAAAAATTGAATTGAAAATTGCACCGCCACTGGGAGCCACCCAAAGACCATGATGCCGGACATCGTGACTGCAAAGCCACTGTGACGTGTGACAAACTTCTGAAAAGTGCCCAACCAGAAGGCCTGCATGACATGTGACTGGTTGTTGGTTGTGTGCGTACAGTAGTCCAATCTGGATTGCTTGACTCTGAATCGAATCTGAACCACAGGAGCAGCAACAAGTATTGCAGTGACAAGTACTGTACTGGCACAACCAACAACTGGCTGGGTTGGGAGTGTGACAAAAATTTTGTTCAGACATTCTGACCAGCATGGCTGCATGATGCATGACAGTCAACTGGCAACCTTGGGAACTGCATGACACAACCAGGTGTTTTATATCCGTAAAATATGCAGAAAATTTTCGTTCTGTCCTGCCTTTCAAGTCATTATGGATGGGTTTGCTCTTGCCAGTCACATTGCTTCATGTGCAGAGGAAACCATCACACTGTTAGCAATATAGATACCAATTTAGGAAAATTTGAATATAATGTTTGCACAGCCACTGGAATCCGCCCAAATAGCGTGACACCGGACTTTTGAACTGCTATACTCATGTGACATGTGACCGGTTGTTGGTCATGTCAGTACAGTATTACATCGCCATCTCCCCAACCTATTTTTTAAAAATATACACATACCCAATACACAGCCACCAACCCCAACCCAACGCCCTGACCCAATACCCAACCCGTGTAAATCATCAGCCTAGCAGCGGTTGTGACTTAGATAAATAAATTATTGACAACTGAAAAGTCGCTAAACTAAGGGAGACTGGGCATGTAAGACAAAAGAAACAAGCACATGCCATGAAAGCCACAGACCCAGGAAGAAGGGCAATCTTGGGGGGCACAATGTCAGGGCCCAGCCTTGGACTTGGAGGCTCCCCGACCTCAACCCCCCATCTAACCTGTCCTCACACTATGCAGGGCATGAGATGAGAAGAAGGGTAAAGGTCTCATCTCCCCGCATGGTTGCTATATAAAGGAATGGGTCACATGCCCACAACTATACAGCTCCTAGAGTTGTGTAGTGTGACCCGGAGGGAACACCAGGTGGCAGTGCCCAGTAAGTGTGGGAATGTTCTGGGCGAGTTGCTTGCCCAGAACTGTGGCTGTGACCCGTGGGAACATTCTGGGCGAGCTGCTCGCTCAGAAAGTTCCCACGCTATCCCGTGCACATGGATACACAACACAGAAAGGCAACAACAAGGCAACAATGAAGGAATGGAAGGAAGGGATTGGTTAGGGAGTCTGGGGCACCCTAGGGCAGGGTGCTGAACCCTGACACACAACTAGCCACCTGGCAGGACCAAATCCCAGCCCCACCTGCCACACCAGGGTGGGGCCTACAAAGATTGAGAGGGACAAGGCCCAGATACACCTTCCAGTGGCTAAGACACCCCCAAACCAAATCAAAATTAAGAAAAAAAAAAAAAAAAAAAAAAAAAAAAGGGAAAAAACCCAATAAAGATGAAACTGTACACTAATCAGACGGTATGAGCACTTAGTGAAAACGGCCGGAAACCGAGCTGGTCCTGGCCTATAGATTGATGCGTGTGGGCATTGTGCGACCTGTCTTGGTAATATACAAAGAGATACGATGATGCTAAAAGGATTGGTCAACAATGACAAATCGAGAAAACAGATACAAACACAGATACATAGTATCGGGGTGGTGAAAAAGGGGAGGAGGTGGGTGGACGCAACAAACAGAAGAATAAACGCTAGAAGCAGAACTGAGGCAGCACGAGTGCTGCAGTAAGACTCCGCAAGGAGTAAGCACAAGTGAGATGAACTCACTAGGATGCACAGCGCGACAAAAGATTGAGGGGAAACTTCAATGCAGACAACTTGTCTGAAGCGCACATGTAAGTTTCCGGCCCCATTGCAACCAAGTGAGGACTTACCAGTCCCAATGGAGCAAACGCGAAGGCAGCACTGAGGGAGCGGGGAGAAGGGACAACACACGTGAAAATCACGTGAAGACAATAAACGCGAGGACTAGTGAACACCCGCAAGGTCCCATCAGCGCTGCAAAAACGCAGGACCATGCGGCACCATTCAGCGCTAGATACCATTGTGATTAGTCGTGTGAAATAAGGATATTAAACCATGATATATCCCAGCCCCAACCGACCCACTGCAACATGTGCCCCCCTGAACTTGTTAAAACCCTAAACCTGTATGCAACATGAGCCATGTAGTAAGCCCAGATGCCTATCATGAACTGCCCAACATCAGCAAACTTGGTAGGGAGCTCTCAGAGCTCACAGAGCTCTGTGAGCAAATTGAGTCTTTTTGCTGTGCACCCTCTACACATTGGGTGGAGAAAATTAAATGTTTGAATGATTTTGTTCTCCTAAGGATACAGAAGTGCAAAGATAATATGGATATATGTGTGTGTAAAATGGCCATTGTCATGGCTCTGAAAGCTCATATACCTTTTGTGTTTACTAAAATCAGCACCTTATTTGTTTATTGCTATTTACAAAATATGAGGAAAACTGTGAAATTCAAAAATTTGCACTTTATCTTTCATCTCATTTCTTGCTCAAAACTCAACCAATTTTGATGATTCTATGTGAATTGGAAAGCACCAAAGTGTGGCAATGTAACCATGCATGTTATGTAGGGTATAAATCAGTTTTAAAAAAGTGTTCCAAATGAAGTAAATTAAAAATACCACCCAATAAAGCAAACAAAAAGCTGATGTATTCTTCAGATATCATCCAAGCCTTTGACACCAAATTTCCCATGGTCAAAAAGCCATGGTTATTTGGCTCACCAAAACATGGTGGGAGACTTTTCTAACACTGAAACATACATTGCTACATTGCCCCACTTTGGCACTTTCCAATACACATTGAATTATCAAAAAAGTGATTTAATTTCTTTTCCAATTATTCCTAATTTCCTGAAATATCTCTCCCTAACTTATCCCAAATTTTCTGATTTTTTGGACATTCTCCATTTTTAGAAAGTCCCCCATTTTCTGAAATTTCCTTAATTTTCCCTGACTTTTTAGAAACCCCCCAGTTCCCCTTCATTTTCCTCCCATTTTCCCCTTCATCCCCCCCCTCAATTTCCCCCCCATCCCCCCCTTCGATTTTCCCCTCATTCCCCCCCCATTCCCCCTAAATACTCAGGGAGCTCATATAGATAATAGTCCCCTGTGTGCAAATATAGCTCTATGAGCTTTGACTACTTTGGGGAGCTCTGAGAGAAGGGGACCTGCAATTTCAAAGTACTGAAGCTCTGAGAGCTCTGAGAGCTCTATGAGCTCTCAGGCCTCCACATCCAGGTTTGCTGATGCAGAAGGACTAGAACTTCTGTCAGAGACCGGGTCGAGACGAAGGAGTGTCTCCATAACGGAGGGCTTCAGCCTCAGCGACTTATGCCAGGAGTGCTGTGCCTAGTAAACACATCCGTGCCCTAACTTACTAACTGGCCACCAGAACTGAAGAGGGTAAACTCTAGTCGATTTTATTACTGAAGTGTAACCTATGTACAAGCTGGATATATATATGGTTACAGCGAAGATGGATCCGCAAATGGCGGAGCCGAATGGAGCAGAGCTAACAGGGTTAAACATTAGCCGACTGAATATTACCGATGAGTCGGGTTATGGGGTTAATGGAAAGGCAGGCGATAACCCAGAAATGGAAAGGAGGGATAGGCCCGAAGGTGGGCTTTGCAGGGCAAGCGAGTGTATTGCCCAGCAGAGGTGGGAGTGCGCTAGCGGACGTCGGAGCTGTCCGGAAGCCTTCGGGGCTCCGTACTTAGGGAGGCATAGGTAATAAATTGAAAGGAGGGGGTGGTGACCATCGAGGGGTACTGAGGGAGTTGCGGAATATGGGAGCTCTGAGGTTAGTGGAGAAGGAGCAGGAGTAATCGGAGGAAGCAGAGGTACCAGAAGTCGTTGGCCAGGGATGGATATGACAACTTCCAGACGTACCACATCTGGAAGGACTCTCCATGAACAGCCCTGAGTTTGAAATACTCAGGGAGTGGCAGAGAGAGAAATTTGAAACCATAATGGTGCCAGCGCCATTAGAGATGCCTCCCTTAAGGGAGGTGAACCATCGAATCCCGCTAAAGGATCCGAACAAGAAATTTCAGGAAAACACCCCGAGATGTCCTGCAGCACTGCAGGAAGCACTAGTGACCAAAATAGATTGCTATGTAAAAGCAGGATGGTGGTATCCCATGGGCAGCAAGCGAGCATGCCTGCTACTGTGCATCCGCAAAGCAGATGGATCTTTGCACATGGTAATCGATGCGAGGAACCATAATTCAAACATGATTCTCAACGTCACACCAATGCCAGACATGCGACTGATCCAAGAATCAGTTGCCAGAGCAACATACCGATCCAAGATCGATATGTTGGACATGTCATATCCGTGCATACCCGACCCCGACCCGACTTCCGGACCTCCACCCTCTTCACCTCCGGAGTCATAACCTACCGCTGCCGTTCCGATACTCACCTTCGGTCCTGGCAACACACACCCTCCTACTACTCCGCTCCCCCTTCACAACACCTCCACTCTCCCGTCATCCTCCTACGCTTCCCCCGTCCGCTCCGATACTCACCTTCGGACCTGACTACTCTCCTTTCCGCCACTCCTTCTCCCCTTACCTGTCCCCTCTCTCTCCTCCCTCCGTTACTCCTCCGCCACCCTTCCGCCAAGTTACGACCTTCCACCGCTGTCCCGTACTTCGCACTCGGACACCGCTCGTACCTTGCTCCGAGCCTCCGTCATAGTCCCTACCTCGGACTTTGACTCCACCTCGGTCTTAGTCCATTGCATTGGTGACCTGATACTACGTAAACACCATTGCCAATATCCCTCGGACTTTCAACCCCGCCTCCGTAACCTCCGTAAGCTCCGCAACCCCCGAGCTTTGCGGATCGCCTTCGGCACTCTTGCCGCCTGTAATGTATTTCTCGCGTTTTCCCTTCATCCCTATTTGGACTACTGCTTCTTTCTATTCTAGCCAGTTAGTCATCATCCCCACTTCCCCTCATCCTCCTGCCCCTCTGGGCCTCGCCCTCCCTACCTCCTTTCGGACGTATCACAGGTCCTACCTTATGACCTTCGGTACCGCTCCGCTCCTTCTACCCTTTGTTCCCGTTCGGACGTCTTCGTTCCGATTCGGTTACCCTTTGTTCTCCTTGTGCTTTTGCCCCTTCCGTTATATATATCGGCGCTTGTACATACTCGTTTTGGTTTTAGTCCGAAATCGACCTGAAATGCCCCCTAGAGACTTCCTGCTCACCTACTGTGAAATTAAGGACCAAATGGACAAACAGCAATGGCACAGCGCTCCGCTTGAGTTGCTGAGGCCAAGGTCCCTCCATGCTAAGTCTCCGATTCCACTCCGGAGTCGTCTGTTCCGCCCGGTTCTAACAGGACATGTATGAACAAATATGCATGGATCCAGACGACATCCATAGGACAATGTTCTCTACGCCCCACGGGACATACAACTCAAACATGATGCAGCAAGGAGACTGCAACGCCCCCTGTACTTTCCAGCATGCATTGACCTGGGAACTATGAGGAGAAGTAGGCAGACACCTACATGTCTGGTTCAATGACATATTCACCAGCACAAGCTTGGTGTCAGGGTCGCGTCCGGGGTCGAGGCGGTCCGGGCGTAGCGTCCGGTGCTGAGGACCTCACGGGGGTGGATCGGGCGTGCGTACTGGCAGCCCCGATGTGGGACAGTGATCCCTGGCCACTTAGACTGAAGTGGGAATGTTGAGAAGAAGGTTACTTCTTCAGTTCCCACCCCAGGTGTGTTTATATACATGCGGCTTGGGTCACATGAGGTCTGCCACGTCACCCTGCATACAGCCGCAGTCACCCGGGTGTCCCCGTGGGGGGATCCCGAGGGTGTGTGCTGCACGCACGCGCACTAGGTTGCGCCCTAGAGCCGTCCGGGGTCGTCCGGGGCTAGGCACGTCGTGTGTGTGTTGCGGGCGGGTCAATAATACATGGATATAAGGGAAAGGTCATCCGTGTTGTCAGAGGCCAGATTCGAGATGAAGGAATGTCTCCGTAGCGGAGGGCTTCGGCCTCAGCGACTTCTGCCAAGAGCGCTGTGCCTAGTGACACGTCCGTGCCCTAACTTACTGACTGGCAATTAGAACCTAGGGGGGTAACTCTAGTTGATTTTTCTACTGGGGTGTAACCTATGTACAAGTGGGATATATATATGGTTACAGTGGGGATGGGTCCGCAATTGGCGGAGCCGAATGGAGCGGAGCTAACGGGGTTTAAACATTAGCCGACTGAATATTACCGACGAGTCGGTTCGCGGGGTTAGCGGAAAGGCAGGCGATAACCCAGAAACGGAAAGGAGGGATAGGCCCGAAGGTGGGCTCTGCAGGGCAGGCGAGTGTATTGCCCAGCAGAGGTGGGGGTGCGCTAGCGGACGTTGGAGCTGTCCGGAAGTCTTCGGGGCTCCGTACTTAGGGAGGCATAGGTAATAAATTGAAATGAGGGGGTGGTGACCATCGAGGGGTGCCGAGAGGATTGCGGAATACGGGGGCTCCGAGGTTAGTGAGGGAGGAGCGGAGTTGGATCGGAGGGATCGGAGGGACCGGAAGTCAATGGCCGGGGATGGATATGACAGTATCCCCTTCTTAGGCCTGAACCCTTGAAGGCCCAGAATTAGTAAGACGAGGGGAGCTGCACTTACAGGAAGAAAAGCAAATGAGGAAATAAAAATGAAAACGGAAGTGAGGAGCGGAGGGGAAAGGAGAAATGGGAGAGGAGTCAGGGTTCCTAAGGAGCTTCGGGTCCAGGCTTCGCTGGATACCGAGAGTGGAACGCTTCGACGAGGTTGGAGGCGTGATCGAGTTCGCCGGCAAGGAGCCATTGTGTCTCCTCGTCGGTCCCTTCATAGCCTAGCCACTTGACCAAGTAGAGCAACTTGTTGCGTCTACGTCGGTCGATCTTGGAGTCGAGTATCTCCTCGATCTCGAACTCCATCTCGCCTTCGATTTCTACGGGAGGCGGAGGTGGCTGGTGGCGGTTCGGAATGGTGTTCGGGACGGATGGTTCGATCTGCGAGACATGGAATACCGGGTGAATGGCTCGCATGTTTTCCGGCAGGCGGAGAGTGAGGGAGTGGGTTCCAATGCGGGCAATGATCTCGAATGGGCCGAGGTTTTTCTTGGAGAGCTTTTTGGAAGGTCGAGTGGAACGGAAGTACTTGGCCTTTACATAGACCGAGGTTCCTACTTCGAAAGCTGGGGCAGGGCTCCGACGAGAGTCTGCCGGGCCCTGATAACGGATCTGAGCGAGATGCATTTCCTCGCGAAGGAAGTGGTGGAGGGAGTCGAGATTGACGGAGTACTCTTGGGCGCGTACTGATGTCAGGTCTCGCTCCGGGTGAACGGTGATGTTCGGATGGTAGCCTTTGTTGGCGAAGAACGGGGAGACGCCCGTGGTGGCATTCGGAGCGTTGTTGTATGCGAACTCTGCGAGAGGCAGGAGTTCGGACCAATTGTCCTGCTGGTAGTTACCGTAAATGCGCAGGTACTGCTCGAGCGTCTGGTTCATCCGTTCGGTCTGACCGTCTCCTTCCGGGTGATAACCGGAGGTGAAGTGGAGGCGGATGTCGAGGGCCTTACCAAGTGAACGGAAGAAATGAGAGACAAACTCCGGACCCCTGTCGGAGGTGACGTGGGATGGAACTCCGTGCTTGGAGAACACATGGAGGAGGAAAAGCTTGGCCAGTTCCGGAGAGGTGATGGTATCGTGGGTAGGGATAAAAATGCACTGTTTGGACAGGCGGTCCATGACGACCAAGATGGAAGTGAATCCGGAAGAGGAGGGTAGCTGTTCGATAAAATACATGGAGATGGAGTTCCAAGGACGTTCGGGGATGGGGAGTTGTTTGAGTAAGCCGTAAGGCTTATGACGGGGGACCTTGGCGCGGGCACACGAAGTGCAGGAGGATACGTAACTCTTGACGAAGTTACGGATGCCCGGCCAGGTATACTCACGACGCACTAGATCCAGAGTCCGGTTTTGCCCAAAGTGTCCGGAAAGTTGGTGGTCGTGTTTGTCTTGCAAAACGCGAAGACGGAGATCGTTAGAATCCGGCATGTAAATGCGATTGTCCAGCCTTAAGAGGCCTTCGGCATCAACGGACCAGCGGGAGTTGGGGAGGTTGGGGGAAGCGAGATGAGAAGAGATTGTGGTGTCGGAGGAGAGGGAGGTTAGGATGTCTCGATGAAGAGCCTCTGTGTCGACGAGTACGGCTGCTCGGATTACTGTGGCAGCTAGGAACGTAGCTCGTAAGGACGCAGTGAGCTGCTCCGAAGTGAAGACCGGTCGGAAGTTCTGCGGATTGATGCGAGCATAGTCCATATCCCCTTCTTTGGGATAGATGTCCCAGCGTCTTGTCAACGCATCTGGTTTAACTCCGAGTCTTCCGGGATGGAATCGGACTGTCATGTGGAATTGGGAGAGGAACTCTGACCAGCGGGCTTGCCGCCGGGTCAAGAGTTTGGTGGTGGAGAAATACTCGAGGTTCTTGTGGTCGGTGACGACGTCGATTGGGGTTCCTGAACCTTCGAGGTAATGACGCCATGATCGGAACGCATCATGAATGGCGAGCAGTTCCTTTTCATGGGTGTCGTAATTGAGCTCCGGTGCCGAGAGTGTTCTTGAGCGGAAAGCGACGGGGCGAATTTCTCCGTCATCACAACGAATGGAAAGGATTCCGGAGATCGCATAATCGGAGGCATCGGTTTCTACAATGAGGGGGGCGTCGGGTAGCCAATGTGTGAGGATAGGAGCAGAGGTGAAGGCTTCTTTCAAGGTGTTGAAAGCAGAGCGACAATCGTCGGAGAATAGCCAGGGGGCTCCTTTACGCGTGAGGCGCGTCAAGGGGACCACAATGTCGGAGTATTGGTGAATGAAACGCCGATAGAAGTTAGTGAAGCCAAGGAAGGATTGGACGTCCTTGACTTTACGGGGCTTGGGCCAATCTTGGACGGCTTTGACTTTCTCGATGGACATGGTGAGTCCGGAAGGAGAGAGGCAGTAACCGAGATATTCCGTAGTGTCTGTATGGAACTCGCATTTCTTCGGATTGGCGTATAGGCCGTGTTTGCGGAGTCTCCTAAGAACTTCTCGGACATGCTCCTGATGCGAAGACATGTCTTCCGAGTAGGTAAGGATGTCGTCTAGGTAGGCTACCACAGAAACGTCCAAGAGGTCGGCAAAGATCGTGTTGACGGATCGCTGGAAAGCTGCAGGTGCATTCGTGAGACCGAATGGCATGACAAGCCACTCATAGGAACCATAGTGCGTGCGGAAGGAAGTCTTCCATTCGTCGCCTGCTGCAATGCGAACCAGGTGGTAAGCATGCCGGAGGTCGAGTCTGGTATAGACCGTGGCACGGCTAGGTGCATCCAGGAGGTCGGAGATGCGGGGAAGTGGGTAGCGATCCTTTTTGGTGATCTTGTTCAGCCCTCGGAAGTCGACGCAAAGACGGAGGGATCCGTCTTTCTTGCGGACGAAGAGGACCGGTGCCGTGTGAGCGGAAGTAGTGGGACGAATGAACCCGGAGGCCAGGTGTTCATCTAAGAACGCCCGGAGGGCCTCGAGTTCCGAAGGAGAGAGAGAGTACATGGTACCCAAGGGTGGGGAGGTGCCTTCCTCAAGGTCGATCTTTAGGTCGTGCTCACGGTGCGGTGCCAGCATCGAGGCTTTGCTCTTACTGAACACATCCGCGAACTCGTGATACTCCTTCGGAACGGCCGAGAGGTCAACGGAATCGGTGTGGGATGAGGCAGCCCTCAAGCGGCTTTCCTCGGAAGGGATGGTTAGGCTGAAGGATACCGATCCTTCAAGTCGGCAAGCCTTCGTGAATGCGGAACGGCTGACGAACTCGATAGATGGTAATGGAGGAGTAACAGCCTGTGACTGAGGTGCTGGCAAAACATCAGATGGTTGGATGTCGGACGACGGCAGTATTGCCGGAGACGACGGGGGAGAGCTCGGAGTGACTGTCTTGGTAGGTTCGGAAGTTCGGAACGTGATACTGCTTGAGACCCAGTCAATCAACGGATTGTAGCGGGTAAGCCAGTTGTGTCCTAGGACTAGGGAACATGATCCATCCAGCGATGTGACAAAGAAAGTCGTGGGGGTGATGTTTCCGGAAGCGAAGTGGAGGGGAATATCAACGGCATGGGTTATGATTGAGTTGGTGCTACCATCGAATAGGCGTAGTTGTAGGGGTTTGATCTGGTATGTCTTCAAGGCCAGCTTTTTTACGAAGGTGTCGTCGATGAAGCAGTCCGAAGACCCAGAATCTACGAGTGCAGGTACGTTCTCATAGGAGCGGAAAAGTTTATTTTGTGTCCTACTATTGGACGGAGGAGAAACAGGAGGAGAAGAAGAAGAAAAGCGGAGAGAGGTGGATCGATCTACGGAAGTAGTCGGAGGGGGCGGAGGAGAGAGTGGTACATCAGCAACACTATCTACAATGGGTAGAACATTGCCCGAAGGGTCAACATTGAAAGGAGAAAATAGACCATTTGAAAGAGAAAAGGAAACGGGAATGTGGAGGGAGGATAAGTCGGAAATGGAAGACGCGTTTAAACGCACTTCTTTGAGCGCACGGAAGGAAGGATCGCAACCCCCGGTCTGTGCGGAGTCCATGGGGGTGTGGACTAATTTTTTGCTTCTGCGGAAGCGGATCCTTGCTCCTCGGTCTGGGCCGAACGGGCCTTAGAGGCGTGAGAAGAAGACTTGGGACAATCCTTGACCATATGGCCAGACTGACCGCAGAACATACAAAGTTTCTCGTTGAGACGGCGCTTACGCTCTTGTGGCGTGAGCTTGCCGTTGTCTCCGAGTTTAGAAGAGAGGTCCGGTTTAACGGAGCTGGCCTCGGACTTCTTATTGTCCTTCGGAGGCCTACTACCGGAAGCGGAGTTGAAAGAGGAGGAGGAAGGGACGGGGTCGGAACGAGAAGTGGCGGTGGACTTGTCGAAAACGTTAGAGGAAGAGGGTTTCGCGTGACATGTAACTTCCGATTTACGCTCCCAATAGCGCGCATTGAGAGTTTGGGAAAGGGTGCGAAGCTCAGAGAGAGTAGAGGGTTTACCTACTCTGGCAATATCATCCTTGATACGTTCCGGCAATCCGTTATAGAAGAAACGACGAAGCGCGGCTTCTCTGTAACCATGAAGTTGAGAGGCGTGTCGATTGAACTCGACGACGTATTTATTGATGTGGTGCCCGTCCTTCATGTCCAGTGTCATCAGTTGAACCTCGGCGTCGCCCACAGGATCGTGAGGGCCGAAGTTAGTTTGAAGTTCATTAACGAACTCTTGATAGTCGTTCATCCATCGCGGACGAAGCGTGGAATTCTGGTCGAATAACAGGTCCGGCTCGAACCAATCGAGGGCCATTCCCTTGAGGTAGGACTGTGCAAATATGACTTTAGTGCGGTCGCTAGCAAAAGCGAGGGGACGGTCCTGGAAATTGAGCTCGCATTGGACCAAGAATACTCGGAGTTCTCGGGGATCCTTTCCGTCGAACTGTTTGGGTTCGCGGACCTTGGTCCGGAGAGCAGAAGATGGTCGTCGTCGTCGTCATCCGGTGTGACGAGCCAGACTGGCAATGGCTTGGGCCAATTGTGTAATGGCCACGTTGGAGGTGGGTTCGGGATCGTCGGTGGTTGGGACAGTGGGGATGGGAGGATCAGCAGGAGGAGGGTCGACGAAGTCGGGGACCTCGGAACCGAGTCCAAAGAAGTGGGCGGGATCTATGGGTTGTTCCGTGGTGTCTCCGAAGTCGGAGTCTGCAACTGGTGATCGATTCCTAACGGGGCACATGATCGGAGTCGATGGGAGAGGGGTTTCAAGGTTAGAAAAGCTTCGAAACTCAACTGGGTTTCTCGCCAATCGACTAGGGCCAGGCTGAGAGGGTTCTGGGGAAGGTGAAGCGGAGTTGGGGACTAATGTGCGTAGTTGCGAACGAGGACTTTTGGTGCCATACAAGACGTGTACTAGTCAGGGAGTAGAAAAATACTGTCAGAGGCCAGATTCGAGACGAAGGAATGTCTCCGTAGCGGAGGGCTTCAGCCTCAGCGACTTCTGCCAAGAGCGCTGTGCCTAGTGACACGTCCGTGCCCTAACTTACTGACTGGCAATTAGAACCTAGGGGGGTAACTCTAGTTGATTTTTCTACTGGGGTGTAACCTATGTACAAGTGGGATATATATATGGTTACAGCGGGGACGGGTCCGCAATTGGCGGAGCCGAACGGAGCGGAGCTAATGGGGTTTAAACATTAGCCGACTGAATATTACCGACGAGTCGGTTCGCGGGGTTAGCGGAAAGGCAGGTGATAACCCAGAAACGGAAAGGAGGGATAGGCCCGAAGGTGGGCTCTGCAGGGCAGGCGAGTGTATTGCCCAGCGGAGGCGGGGGTGCGCTAGCGGACGTCGGAGCTGTCCGGAAGTCTTCGGGGCTCCGTACTTAGGGAGGCATAGGTAATAAATTGAAATGAGGGGGTGGTGACCATCGAGGGGTGCCGAGAGGATTGCGGAATACAGGGGCTCCGAGGTTAGTGAGGGAGGAGCGGAGTTGGAACGGAGGGATCGGAGGGACCGGAAGTCGATGGCCGGGGATGGATATGACACGTGTGAAGTAGAAATAGAAATAGAAATAGAAATGGAAATAGAAGTGGAAGTGGGAGTGGGATAGAGGGGGAAGGGGTATGAAGGAGGGATGCAGGGTGGGAGAAGGGGAACCAGGTGAGGTGGGCCCAGGTGGAGGCGGGTCAGGCGGGTGTGCCCTGACATCACCCCCTCCTTAAGCTGCTTCGCCTCGAAGCGGCCAGGGGGTTTTCCCTCTCTCCCTGGGGCTTGGGGGTGCGCCTGGTGGAACTCTTCGATTCGGTCAGGGGCGTGTGTCAGCCGGTCCCAGGGGAGCCATTCGTTTTCGGAGTTCGGCCAGCCAGAGAACTTTACCAAATACCAGAGTTTCCGGCGTAACCACTTAGAGTTTAATATTTTCTCCACCTCATATTCCTCTTCTCCATCTACGAGTTCTGGGCCTGGGCAGGGGTCAGGGGGTCATTCTGGGATTTCGTCTGGGTGGTGGGGCCTTACGTTCGTCACGGACACGACTGGGTGTATCCCCTTCTGTCGGGCGGTAAGCTGGAGCTTGACAGCGGCCAGGGAGACGACTTTGACGATTTTGAAGGGGCCTAGCCATTTATGGTCCAGCTTTTTGGTCGGGCGGTCTGTCGTGTAGTTCTGGGCATTGAGCCAGACCCGGTCGCCCTCTTGGTACTTAGGGGCTGCCTCGCGACCCCGGTCATAGTAGCGGGCCATCTCGTCCGCTGCATGTTCCAGTGCTGCTTTCGCCTCCTCTTGCATCTTCATCATCCTAGATGAGAAGGCATCAGCGGCTTCCACCTCGGACGTGTGTGTGGGCTCTGTCCCCATCCTGGGGTGCTGTCCAGTGTCGAGTTTGAAGGGAGTCCGGTGGGTGGAGGAGTGGACTCGGTTGTTGTAAGCGAACTCTGCTAGCGGGAGCCAATCCGCCCAGTCGTCTTGGCGGTGGTTGACGAATACCCGGAGGTAGGCTTCAATCTCTTGGTTGACCCGCTCTGTTTGTCCGTCCGTCTGGGGGTGGTAGGGTGTGGAAGGGGTTAGCTTGACTCCCAGGAGGTCTGCGAGTTCTCTCGAGAAGCGCGAGACGAAGGCGCTTCCCCTGTCACTGAGGATCTCTTCAGGGAGCCCATGATGTCTCCAGACGTGCTCCAGGAAGAGCCAGGCGATCCCAGCCGAGTCTACAGACGTCACAGTGGGGACCGCATGGATACGTTTCGACAGGCGGTCCACTACGACCAGGATGGCATTGTAGCCTTTCGAGTCTGGGAGCTCTCCCACCATGTCCACTGAGATCACCCGCCAGCGATGGGTGGGGACTTTGTTTGGGGTAAGTTTTCCAACTTTCCGTGTGGGGAAGGACTTGACACGGTTACAGGTATCGCATCCGCGTACGTACGTACCGCCCGACGTACTCTGCCATCCGAGGCCACCAGTAGTCACAGGAGACGAGTTCCAGGGTTTTCCATCGTCCCAGGTGCCCTGTCGCCCGCGCGTCGTGGTGGAGCCGTACCAGATCATGGCGGAGTTGCGGGTCTTTCGGGACGTACACCCTTCCCCGGTAGAGGACTAATTCTCCTTGTCTCTCCCACTCGTCCGACCTCAGCGTCCCCTCCCCTAGTTCTCTCATGGCTTTCACCACCCGCTCATCCTGATCCTTCGCTTCTCCTATCCTCCTCAGGATATCCGCCTCCTCACCCTCTACTGAGACTGCCTCCGTCGTGCGGGCCTCGAACCAGGCTGGTTGGAGGAGTGTCAGCCCCTCATTGTCATCCCTTCCCTTCGGGTGGTCAGGACGGCGGGAGAGCGCGTCCGGTTTCCCCATGAGCTTCCCTGGGCGATGGACGAGGGTGAAGTAGAAGCGGGAGAGGAAGAGGGACCAGTGTGCTTGATGTCGGTTAAGTCTCTGGGCCGTGCGGAAGTACCCCAGGTTGTGGTGGTCAGTGTAAACCTCGACCTTCTCCTCGGCACCCTCTAGGAAGTGCCGCCATTCTTCGAGGGCCCGGACGATCGCGAGCATTTCCTTGTCGTACACCTCATAGTTCCGCTCTACGTCCGTAAAGCTCTTGGACATAAAGGCTACCGGGTGGAACTCTCCATCCGACTGGAGCTGGGAGAGGACCGCACCGGTCGCGAAGTTGGAGGCATCACATTCGAGCCTGAGAGGGCCCGAATCTGTGGGGAAGGAGAGGACGGGGGCAGAGGTGATGGCTTCTTTAAGGGCGAGGAAGGCATTGTCTTCGTCCGGCCCCCAACTCCAGGCCTTGGTCTTCCAGGTCAGCGCGTGGAGGGGTCGTGCCTTTTCGGAGAAGTCTCTGATGAATCGACGGTAGAAGTTCACGAACCCTAAGAAAGATTGTACCTCCTTCACCTTGGTTGGGGTCGGCCAGTCGAGAACTCCACGGACCTTCACCGGGTCCATTGCAACGCTGCCCTCAGAAATGACGAGACCGAGGTACTCGATCCGGGTCCGCTCGAACTTGCACTTTTCCGGCTTCAGGAAGAGCTTTCGCATCCGCAACGTCTCTAGGACCTCCCGGACAACCTTCCGGTGTTCCTCTAGGGTGGAGGTGAAGATGAGTATGTCATCCATATAACAGATGACAACCTCCCGGTCGATGAAGTCCCGGAGGATGTCGTTCATCATCGTTTGGAAGGTTGCGGGGGAGTTGCACAAGCCAAAGAACATCACCATGGGCTTGAATAGCCCCCGGTTGGTTGCGAACGCTGCCTTCCACTTGTCACCATCTTTGATCCGGACGTTGTTGAACCCCCAGCGTAGGTCTAGGGCCGAGAAGTACTTGGCCTTGCGGAGGCGGGCGAGAACGTCTGAGATGAGTGGGAGGGGGTACAAGTTCTTTACTATGATTTCGTTCAGTTTTTGATAGTCTTGGACCAGCCGTAGCGACCCATCCTTCTTTTTGACAAAGAAGACCGGGGCTCCCATCGGAGACTTGGACGGCCGTATGCGCCCGTTCTGCAGATTCTCGCATAAGAACTCGTCTAGTTCTTTCTGTTCAGGGCGTGAGAGGGGGAAAGTTTTCCCTCTGGGCAGTTTAGCGTCCGGCACCAGGTCTATGGCATGGTCCCAAGGCTTCCAGGGGGGTAGTCAGTCGAAAGCCTCTTTCGAAAACACGTCCCGGAAGTCTTGGTAATGACCTGGCACTAACTCCTCGAACGATGCGGGCTCTGCGTCTGGCTCACGAGCCTCTTGGGCCATTCACTGGGAGGGCGTTGTAGTCACCCTTAAGTCATGGCCCCACCCCGAGGGGATGATCGCAGCATAGATCCCGTCCCCGGGTTCTATCAGGGGGTCCTGGTCGTCCGGCACCCATGGTGACTGGCAGGACGATGGGCAGCGGGACATGATAACCCTCTGTCGCGCCCAGTCCACTTCCGGGTTGTGGTGTAGTAGCCACGAGTGCCCAATGATGAGGGATTGTCGTCCTAGGTTTGCAACAGCAAAATGGGCCCACTCTGTGTGTCCCCCGAACGTTAGGAGGGCTTCTAGCTCCTCAGTTATAGCTCCATTCTCATTTGGGGTCCTGTCGACATTACGGACGGGGATGGGCTGTGGGAGCGGGGTCGTCTCGAGCTTGTGCTTCCGAACGAACTCGGGGCTCACGAAGTTCCCGGTGGCCCCGGAGTTTAGGAGGGCGGACACAGATACAGAGGCGAGGGAGGTCAGGGTGGTCAGCTTCACGGTAAGGTTGAGTGACCTGGGGGACTGCTTCGAGAGGACGTAGATAGCGGGTGGGGATACCGCTACTTCGGGTGCTACCCTTGAGTCTCTCTTGCTTTCATGGGCTGAGGATGCGTTTTTCCTCTTTTTCTTTGCGATAACTCGGTGGAACTTCTGCATTGGTGTTGGCTTACACGTGCTGCGGTATCTACGCGAGTTGTCCGCTACAGGCGGCCGGGACGCATCCCTCACCGGTCGCCCTCCTGAAAATCCTCTTGGGGACCTTCCTCCGGCCCTCTCTGCTCCGTCTCTGGCTCTCCCGTCAACTGGCTCTTCAGTCCTTCCATCAGCGCCCGGAGGTCTTCAGGGTGGAGGCGTCGTACCCGACGGACTTTGGGGTGCTGGCACTCCTGGGCAACATGCCCTGGGGCATTACAGTTGTAACACAGCCCGTTCCTCCTCTGGTCGATTCTTGAGCGATCGAGGTCCATTGGCTGTGGGCCTGCTCCACTCGCATGGCGGGCTATAGGAGTCGGGGGTAGGGGTACGGGTGCGGGCGTGGGGCGTGGGTGAGAGGGGGCGGTAGTTGGTAGAGGTCATCCCGGCAGGAGTGGGGGTCTAGACAGGGGTGTGCGGGGCTGTGTTGCCTGGAAACGTCGCCATTGGTTATCTAGGAGGGTGGCTTCGCGTTTCCATTCAGCCCAGGTGGTGGGCATGGGGTGGAGGCGGTAAATGCTCTCGCGGAGCCGGGCGTTGATTGCTTGCTCGAAGCGGTCGACCAGCCCAACGTCACCTAGCCGCGAGGCGGGTCCTAGTATTTCAAACTCCTGGATGACTTTATCCATGGAGTCGCTCCCTTGTCGGATGTTTGCCAGTTTCTGCCGGGCTGTGGCTTCCCAGTTCGGATCCTGGAACATGGCATCGAGTTCTGTGTTGAACTCGTCCATGGTGAGTGCAGGTGAGCCGGCCGTCAGCAACGTGATGGTGCATTGCGTGGCCCACGCTCCTGCGGTCCCTCCCTTCATATAGGAGAGCACGAAGAGGATCTGTGAGAGGGCGCTGGGGAACTCAGCCGCGCGGACGTGGAAGTAGATACCACATTCAGCTTTGAAGCGGTCGAGATCCTCGCTGGCTCCCGAGAAGGGGGTAGGAGGGGCAACCTTGGGGCCCTTGGGTCTGGGCGCGGGTGTTGGCATAGGTGGGGGGGCAGGAGCGGGTATGGGGTGGGTGCAGGTGCGGCCCGGTTCAGGGTGTGACTTTTGACAATGGCCCGTAGTTCTTCAAACTGGGCCAACAGGTCGTCATACTGCTCTTCTGACACCATGGCCAGGGAGGAGATAGAGGAAGGGTAGTTGAAACCTTCTTCTGCTGTCAGGGTCGCGTCCGGGGTTGAGGCGGTCCGGGCGTAGCGTCCGGTGCTGAGGACCTCACGGGGGGTGGATTGGGCGTGCGTACTGGCAGCCCCGATGTGGGACGGCGATCCCTGGCCACTTAGACTGAAGTGGGAATGTTGAGAAGAAGGTTACTTCTTCAGTTCCCACCCCAGGTGTGTTTATATACATGCGGCTTGGGTCACATGAGGTCTGCCACGTCACCCCGCATACAGCCGCAGTCACCCGGGTGTCCCCATGGGGGGATCCCGAGGGTGTGTGCTGCACGCGTGCGCACTAGGTTGTGCCCTAGAGCCGTCCGGGGTTGTCCGGGGCTAGGCACGTCGTGTGTGCGTCGCGGGCGGGTCAATAATACATGGATATAAGGGAAAGGTCGTCCATGTGAAGTAGAAATAGAAATAGAAATAGAAATGGAAATAGAAGTGGAAGTGGGAGAGGGATAGAGGGGGAAGGGGTATGAAGGAGGGATGTAGGGTGGGAGAAGGGGAACCAGGTGAGGTGGGCCTGGGTGGAGGCGGGTCAGGCGGGTGTGCCCTGACACTTGGTGGAGAACCACAATAGAGCATTATTGTGGTTGTTCACTCACCTCAAGGGGGCGAAGTTTTATATAAGCTAGAAGAAATTCCAGCCATTCACTCCAATCCTAGACGTTCTAGGAAGCCACATGGATGAACAAGGCATCCATGCTCAAGCAGATAAAATGGAAAAAATCCACAACTGGCGAGAGCCAGTAGACCACACAGGAGTCCTAAGATTCCTGGGAATGTGAATATCTATCAATATTCATGCTGAACGTCAGTGGCTACACAGGGCCACTGCAAACAATCTGCTCAAACAAGCAGACATTCAGGTGGACACCACTCCACCAGAAATGCTTTGATGAGATTAAACGTCTTGCATGCAGGGCTCCAATTCTGAAGCCCATCCAGTGGAATCCACTGGAAAGCCTCTTGGAAGAAGAGAGGAGCAAACTCCATGTCTGGGTCATAACAGACACATGCCCAGCAGGCATGGGTGCACTAATTGGACAAGGTGAAAAGTGGCAGACCTGCTGCCTGGCCGCATTCATGTCCAAGAAGTTCACCGGTACACAACATAGGTACTTTGCCTATGAGCTCGAGGCACTGGGCGTCCTCGAGGCACTCATGAGATGGCAAGATGATCTCATGGGAGGCCGTGAATTCACAGTAATCACAGATCACAAAGCTTTGGAATATTTCAAAGCGAAAAACCACAACTCAGGTAGACACCTGAGATGGCAAGCCTTCTTTGCAAGCTTTAATTGCGAAATAAAATATGTGGAAGGCCACAAGAACAAAGTGGCAGATGCACTTTCATGGTACTATGACTCGTCAACTGATGAGGATCTGCATTTCAATGACTACATGTCGGCAGATATCCATTTGGATAAAAATGCAGAAGATATTATCCCCAACAGAGTCGAGGAATACAAAGAACTGCTGCTAAGCAGTACTCTGAGTAAAAACTCAGAGAAAAAGAGACTTGCAGCAATACACATGAGAAATACCCTAGAGGAAGCTCTAGGGGGGAGCGATAACCTAGAGGAAACTCTAGGGGGGAGTGCCCAAAACCTGGAAGAAATCATAATTCCAGAAGAGAACCTTTGAAAACAATTCAAAGGAAAAGACCTCATTGAGCAATAAAATCTGGATACACGCAAAGCCAGATCCACCAGGAAATCCTAGAGAACCCGGGGAATTTCAAAAACTTCTCCATAAAAGATGGGCTGATAACCTGACTTGGAGAAGGAGGGACGACCCAAATAGTAGTCCCAAAAGGAAACTACGAAAGGAAGTCCATTCGAGGAATAATCCTTGAAAACATCCATGAAACACTTGGACACTTAGGATCCAAGAAAACAGTGGAAACCCTCCATTGATACTTCTGGTGGAAGTCGATGAGGAAAGACACCCACAAGTTCTGCAGGTCTTGTGGAACTTGTCAGACAACAAAGAAAAGCACCAGGAGAAATCCCGGACTGCTTCACCCACTCCTGACCCTGGAAACACTGTGGTCGTCAATAGCCATGGACTTCACAGGTCCATTCCCAACAAGCTTGGGATATGATTACCTCTGGGTAATCATCTGCAGGTTGATGTCCAATGTCCACCTAATTCCAATAAGAATGACAATGAACGCATTAGAACTAGTGTTTGCACCTCATGAGTCGAATGACCAAGAAATCTTCCCAAATAGGGAAGTAAACATATTTTACGATTTCAGGGAAGACCCCGATCATGAAGCAGTAGTTCACGAAATCTTAAACCATGCATGGGTTCATGACAAACTCTGGTTTAAGGTTAAATGGGAGCTAGGGGACACCACATGGGAACCCCTAAGAAATTGCAATGACCTCATCCACCTGGATGAGTACCTCACATTACAAAATGTGAGGGAACCAGAAAACCTCCCTATCAAAGAAGATAGGGAACTCTCGGCATGTCAGAGTCCGCACATCAGTTCATGCATAAGAATCTCCCTGGGGAACTAGTCGTTGTTAAAGCTGGGGAGCCAACCCAGCTGGCGATAAGGCCTTATATACATGAGTTCTGCAACTCATAAGAGCGTGGCTACATTGGGAATACATGGCAGCTGATAGAGAAGTGACATGAGATAGGAGAATAGATCATGTGGACGAGGGGGCAATAACGGGTAAGGGGTGATGTGATAGCGGAAATAGCACATTGAATACAACCTGCATTCTAACTATGGCAAATCACACACAGATATCGGCTTACAGGTACTCAACCTATCTGGATAGGGGTCCAGGCTGGCTGGATAACCATCCATGCCCTGACACGGCATCACTACACCCCCAAAAACAGAGGTGGAAGAAGTAAAGCCGAAGGGTGATTGCCCACAGCCAAGAGTGTGGGAAAATTCTGGGCGAGCACCTCGCCCGGACAGCCACACCATGTGCTAGACATCACATGGGCTAGGAGTAACCTACCTAGATCACGTGAACCACAGGCTCATGTGTAAAACCACACACACTTGCAGTGAATCCCACGCACACAGGAACCTAAACCCCTCCCACCACCACGAGAAACAAAACGACGAAAATGTCGTTCTTGGGGGGAGGCAACCCTTGATTTGACCCAAACAAGCTGCTGGACATCGAGATACGACAACCCAGGGAGCAAGGCTCCCTGGAACAACAACAACACCAGGCACAGATAAGCGCCATGGACTACATGACACATGCAGCACAAATGAGTGCTGCAAACCAACAACCATCCATGTTGCCAACAGGCACCACTGAAGGAGAGAACGAAGGAAGATCAGTTGGGAGGTTCAAACGAGACCACCACCAAGCTGTTCCCTGGTTCTTTAGTTAGGATGGGGAAGTGTACTAGTAATATTTGTTGTAATTATAGTACCAATCCGAGTGTTTTGGCTAAATCTATTTTTATGGGTTAGTCTAAAAGTTTCTGGGAATTGACTTACAGATAAACCGAGCCCTGCGGAGCTGTTTCTTTATTATAATTTCTCAATTTGTCTGGGTGTGATTCTGTGTAGGATTGTTTAATTTGGATTTTAACTTGAGTTAAATCTTCTACTTGGTGAAGTTTCAAAGATTCTACTCAGTTAATGGATTTAGATTGTGTCTGGAGTGTCCCTTGAGTTTGTTTTATTTTTGTCTTATTTTATTGCTTGTTTTAACAGTAGCAAAATAACTGTTTTGTGTTTACACTTTGAAATCTGGAGTGTTAACCAGCTCTCCTGTTGAAATATCTACTTAATATTTCTCTCCTTAATTGCTGCCTTTTACTACAGTGGCAATCTTAACTGTATATCACTTTTTCGTGCTGGAGTGACAACCAGAAATGCTTGAGAAAAATAATACTCTATTTTCTTACTTCTCTCAGGGGGGGGGCGAAAAGTCACAGAAAGGGTCTCCCTTTTATACTCCTTGGGTCGCCTTCCTTTTTCACGCTCTACCTCGTATTTACAGGATTTATTTACAGTGTATTTTTCTCAAACTGAATAAAAAATGAAAATTTCATGCTATAGTTCTACTGCGCTCTGCTGTGCTGAACTGCAGCTCTACTGTGGTCAGACTGCACCTAGAATCTTTATTGTCCTTCCTTGCCTAAATTATTTTAATGGTTAATTAGAACTTGACTGCGCTGCATTTGTCGCAGTTTCCTATTTCAAATTCCTCACATTTACCATTAAAATCGCTATGACTCGGTGATTCTGAATTCAAACTTCGCATTACTATTCGTACGGCTGCACTGAGACCTTCAGCTGATTTATTCCATTTTTATCCAGTGACATTTAGTTAAAATGAGACTTGAAATGGTAAATGAGTGAATTATTCAGGTTTAGAACTGAAAGAAAAGGTTGCTAGTAGTCAAGAATTACTCAAACAAATGTATTATAGCTCTCCACTTCATTAGAATATTGTTCCCTAAAATTCCCGCCATGGTCCGTTGTAGTTTAGTGGTTTTCATGGATTTCGTTCCTCTCCCCTGATTCCCCTTTGTATTATCACATCCTAATCCTCTGTCATATCCGTGCATACCCGATCCCAACCCGACTTCCGGACCTCCTTCCCCACCTCCGGAATCCTACCCTACCGCTGTCCGTTCCGATATTCACCTTCGGTCCTGGCACCACACCACCCTTCACCTCCCATGCCACCTCCACTCCTCCATCACTCTCCTGTCCTATCTCCGTCCGTTCCAATAACCACCTCGGACCGAACACCACCCCTCTCGCCACCCTCCTCCTACTCCTCCTCATACTCCTCCGCTCCCTCCTCACAACACCTCCACCCTTCCGTCATCCTCCTACTCTTCTCCCATCCGTTCCAATACCCACCTTCGGACCTGACACCTCTCCTCTCTTCCTTCCCCTCTCTTCCCTCTGGTTCTCTTCCACCGACCTCCCGCCAAGTTACGACCTCCTGCCGCTGACCTGTACTTTGTACTCGGGCACCGCTCGTACCTTTGCTCTGAGCCTCTGTCATAGTTCCTACCTTGGACTTTGACTCCACCTCAGTCTTAGTCCACTGCATTGGTGATCTCATACTACGTAAACACCATTGCCAATATTCCTCGGACTTTCAACCCCACCTCCATAAGCTCTGCAACCTCCGAGCTTCGCAGATCATCTTTGGCACTTTTGCCGCTTGTAATGTATTTCTCACGTTTCCCCCTCATCCCTATTTGGACTGCTGCTTCTTCCCATTTTAGCCAGTTAGTCATCATCCCCACTTCCCCTCATCCTCCTGCCCCTCTGGGCCTTGCCCTCCTTACCTCCTTTCGGACTTATCACAGGTTCTGCCTTATGACCTTTGGTACCGCTCCGCTTCTGACATCCCTTTGTTCCCGTTCGGACGCCTTCGTTCCGATTCGGTTCCCCTTCATTTCCTTGTGCTTTTGCCCCCTCCATTATATATATCGGCGCTTGTACATACTCGTAATGGGCTCAGTCCGAAATCGCCCTGAAATGCCCCCTAGAGACTTCCTGCTCGCCTACTGTGAAATTAAGGACCAAATGGACAAACAGCAATGGCACAGTGCTCCGCTTGAGTCACTGAGGCCAAGGTCCCTCCACGCTAAGTCTCCGATTCCACTCCGGAGTCGTCTGAATCCGCCCATCTCTAACATCCTCCATATGTATTATTCGTTGTTATAGTAGGTCGTCCTCGAAGATATCATATTTTTATGTATTTTATTTAGGGCTCTGGACCTCTTGAAGCTGTCTTCCCACGTGTTTTCAGGTTTCTAACTTCATGTCCTTGTATCTCATTCATTTCTGGATGGTTTTTCACGTTCTTGTTATCATAAATTTTCATTTATTCCCACCTTTCCAATGGTACTAACGTTGTGTTCTATTTCCTGGTATTCGTCGAGTTAGCAAAAGTTTGCATGCACATTTGGTAATCACGTGCATCGTTCCTGTAGTCGTTCATATGTGGGCGCTGTTTCTGTTTAATTGTTCGGGATTTATGGTATGCGTTGTAGGAGAAATAACGGTCACACTATGGAAACTCATTATGGAAATATGCCAGATAAATCACAAAACCCCATATGACAAGTAGATATGAGAAAATAGAAGGACCTGAATTTTAATGAATTTTAATGAATTTTTACGAATTATTATGACTATACGCAATAAATTGAAAGAAAGAAAATTAGCAAAAATACTTCAAGCTTAGCATCAACAAGACGGAATTCTCAGGGGAATTTATACCAAATATTAAAGAAAGAATTAGGACAATCGACCAAGATTTGACTATAGAAACAATCAGAGAACCTCCACGGAAACTACTTTCCCATGTCTGCACACGTAGCCAAGGATGGAAGTACCACAGAACAAGGATTCCTCAGGAAATTACAGGGAAAACTACCCATAAACGACGGAGATATGACTAAAACTCCTGCAAAACGAGGACAACGTTTTAAAAGCAAGCGTGAAGGCTAACCAGTAACGACCGAGACGAGCTTGATGGCCCATTAGAAAGGAAGGGATCTAATCTTAATCCACCCAAATATTCATAATAAAAGGATCATGCATTAATGAGATATCCAATAACGGGAATAGCGACATCCAAAGTCCGAGCTCAGGGAAAAGATGATGTTTGCGTAGGATCCATAATTACAACATACAACGAAATTTACACGGAAATTATGAAAAATAGGGAACTATAGTTATGCAAATTTTCAGCCCAAATGGTCCAGTCGTTGTGAAGTTATACCCATGACGGGAATATAGAAATCCTCATCATGTTTAATGACATGTGAGGGTGGCAATGCGAAGGGAACCGGCTGTCGGAACCGAGATCCGCACTTCAGCAGATCGCGAAGACCAATTTCTGTCCAAATAAGGAAGAGCCCGGTCAAAACAAAGCATGGAAAGTGCAAAACAACCTTAGATCATGAGGGAAAAATCTGAAATAAATCACAGAAGCCCATATGAAGGATATAAACACCCGCGCATACCACAAATCCCGAACAATTAAACAGAAACAGCGCCCACATACGAACGACTATGGGAACGATGCATGTGATTACCAAATGTGCGCGCAAACTTTTGCTAACTCGATGAATACCAGGAAATAGAACACAACTTTAGTACCATTGGAAAGGTGGGAATAAATGAAAATTTATGATACCAAGAACGTGAGACACCATCCAGAAATGAACGAGATACAAGGACATGAAGTTAGAAACCTGATAATGCGCAGGAGGACAGCTTCAAGAGTGTCAGGGCACACCTGCCTGACCCAGGTCCACTCGGACCCACCCAGCCACACCACACCCACTCCCCGCTGTCCAACCCTCTCCCTCCTCCCTCCCTCCCCTCCCCTTTCCTTTCTCTCTTTCTTCTCCTTTCCTTATCTCATTCCTCTCATCTTCCTTTTCTTGTTTATTTCCTTCTATCTACATGGACCACCTTCCTTTGTATCAATGTACTATTGACCCATCCAGCCCACACACCCCGGATGGCTTCCCGCTGTGCCCAGCACGCACGCATGCAGTGGATGCTCTCGGGATCCCCCACAGGGACACCCAGATGCCCGCGGCTGTCTCCGAGGGTGACGTGGCACTCGTCATGTGACTCAAGCCGCATGTACATAAATGTACCTGAAGTGGGAACCAAAGAAGTAACCTTCTTCTCACATTCTCCACTTCAGGTAAGTAGTATAGTTTTCCCTTTTAATAACAATAACACATTCTCCACTTCAGTCTAAGTGGCCAGGGACTGCTGTCCCTTCCCGGACCTGCCAGTACACATGCCCAGTTTGCACCCTGTGAGGGCCCTTCTGCCAGGCGATACATCCGGACCCCCTCTACCCCGGATGCGTCCCTGACAAAGAGGTCCAGAGCCCTAAATAAAATACATAAAAATATGATATCTTCGAAGATGACCTACTATAACAATGAACAACACATATGGAGGATTAGGATCAGACTCCTTCCCAGTCGCTCACATGATTTCTCCGAGGTTTAGCCGCAACTTACGTTGCCCTCCGAAATCTGTCGAGCGACTGGTACAACTTGCAACACGTGATGTTCCCATGCTAAGTTGTAATGAGTTGTACATAGGTTACGGAATATAATTTTTAGTATTTACGCATGTGGTCATTGCACCCAACCCAACCCGTGGAGACTAAGGGAGCACATCCAAGGTTGTGAAGTCAATATCTGGGGGTGCACGAAGTTTAACAGTTTATATATTACTTAGTTACCAGCCACTTGTTTGTGCCCGGTGGCATAAGTGGTATAGCGTTAGCTGAGGCTATGTAGTGTGTTTAAGTGGCACATGTTCGATTCTCACTTTGGGAACTTTTTTTTTCATACCCTCCATTCCTTAGTGTACAGAAAACAACCATTTCACACAATTATTCCATGGGAGGGCCCAAAAAAAGTTTCCCTAAGTGAGAATTGAACATGTGCCACTTAAAAAGACTGCATAGCCTCAGCTAACACTATACCACTTATACCACCGGGCACAAACAAGTGGCTGGTAACTAAGTAATATATAAACTGTTAAACTTCGCGCACCCCCAGATATTGACTTCACAACCTTGGATGTGCTCCCTTAGTCTCCACGGGTTGGGTTGGGTGCAATGACCGCATGCGTAAATACTAAAAATTATATTCCGTAACCTATGTACAACTCATTACAACTTAGCATGGGAACATCACGTGTTGCAAGTTGTACCAGTCGCTCGACAGATTTCGGAGGGCAACGTAAGTTGCGGCTAAACCTCGGAGAAATCATGTGAGCGACTGGGAAGGAGTCTGGATTAGGATGTGATAATACAAAGGGGAATCAAGGAAGATGAACGAAATCCACGAAATCCACTAAACTACGACGGACCATGGCAGGAATTTTAGGGAACAATATTCTAATGAAGTGGAGAGCTATAATACATTCGTTTGAGTAATTCTTGACTACTAGCAACTTTTTCTTTAGGTTTTAAACCTGAATAATTCACTCATTTACCATTTCAAGTCTCATTTTAACTAAATGTCACTGAATAAAAATGGAATAAATCAGCTGAAGGTCTCAGTGCAGCCATATGCATAGTAATGCGAAGTTTGAATTCAGAATCACCGAGTCATAGCGAATTTAATGATAAATATGAGGAATTTGAAATAGGAAACTGCGACAAATGCAGCGCAGTCAGGTTCTAATTAACCATTAAAATAGCTTAGGCGAGGAAGGACAATAAGGATTCTAGGCGCAGTCTGACTGCAGTAGAGCTGCAGTTCAGCGCAGCTGAGCGCAGTAGAACTATAGCGTGAAAATTTCATTTTTTTATTCAGTTTGAGAAAAATACACTGTAAATAAATCCTGTAAATACGAGGTAGAGTGTGAAAAAGGAAGGCGACCCAAGGGGTATAAAAGGGAGACCCTTTCTGCGACTTTTCGCCCCCCTGAGAGAAGTAAGAAAATAGAGTATTATTTTTCTCAAGCATTTCTGGTTGTCACTCCAGTGCGAAAAAGTGATATACAGTTAAGATTGCCACTGTAGTAAAAGGCAGCAATTAAGGAGAGAAATATTAAGTAGATATTTCAACAGGAGAGCTGGTTAACACTCCAGATTTCAAAGTGTAAACACAAAACAGTTATTTTGCTACTGTTAAAACAAGCAATAAAATAAGACAAAAATAAAACAAACTCAAGGGACACTCCAGACACAATCTAAATCCATTAACTGAGTAGAATCTTTGAAACTTCACCAAGTAGAAGATTTAATTCAAGTTAAAATCCAAATTAAACAACGCTACACAGAATTACACCTAGACAAATTAAGAAATTTCAATAAAGGAACAGCTCTGCAGGGCTCGGTTTATCTGTAAGTCAATTCCCAGAAACTTTAGTCTAACCCATAAAAATAGAATTAGCCAAAACACTCGGATTGGTACTATATTTACAACAAATAACACTAGTACACTTCCCCATCCTAACTAAAGAACCAGGGAACAGCTTGGTGGTGGTCTCGTTTGAACCTCCCAACTGACCTTCATTCGTTCTCTCCTTCAGCGTGGGTGTTTGTATCCTTCATATGGGCTTCCGTGATTTATTTCAGATTTTTTCCCTCATGATCTAAGGTTGTTTTGCACTTTCCATGCTTTGTTTTGACCAGGCTCTTCCTTATTTGGATGGAAATTGGTCTTCGCAATCTGCTGAAGTGCAGATCTCGGTTCTGACGGCTGGTTCCCTTCGCATTGCCACCCTCACGTGTCATTAAACATGATGTGGATTTCTATAGCCTGTCGTTGGTATAACTTCACAATGGCTGGACCGTTTGGGCTGTAACTATAGTTCCCTATTTTTCATAATTTCCGTGTAAATTTCGTTGTATGTTTTAATTATGGATCCTATGTAAACATCGTCTTTTCCCTGAGCCCGGACTTTTGATGTTGCTATTCCCATTATTGGATATCTCATTAATGCGTGATCCTTTTATTATGAATATTTGGGTGGATTAAGATTAGATCCCTTCCTTTCTAATGGGCTATCAAGCTCGTCTCGGTCGTTACTGCTTGTTCTTCGCGCTTGCTTTTTAAACATTGTCCTCGTTTTCCGGGGGTTTCAGTCATATCTCCGTCATTTATGGGTAGTTTTCCCTGTAATTACTTTCATTGGGTCCGTTTGGGGGACATCTACATTTCCCATTATAAACACGACTTTGAATTTTGCATTAGTTCCTGAGGAATCCTTGTTCTGTGGTACTTCCATCCTTGGCTACGTGTGCGGACATGGGAAAGTAGTTTCCGTGGAGGTTCTCTGGCTGTTTTTATAGTCAAATCTTGGTCGATTGTCCTAATTCCTTGTTTAATATTTGCTATAAATTCCCCCGAGAATTCCGTCTTGTTGATGCTAAGCTTGAAGTATTTTTGCTAATTTTCTTTCTTCCATTTTATCGTATGTAGTCATAATAATTCATAGAATTTCGTAAAATTCAGGTTCTTCTATTACCTCATATCTACTTGTCATATGGGTTTTTGTGATTTATCTGGCATATTTCCATAATGGGTTTCCATAGTGTGACCGTTATTTCTCCTACACTGCATACCCCCAGCCTCCTCAAAGGGGCTTCCAACCATACGTGGTGCAAACTGCACCGATGGCGCAACAAGCACCATTCCAGGGGCAGCATTTGCTGCTGCAGCCCCAGGCATACTCCCCAGGGAACTTCCCTGGCCAGATCACCCCCTGGATCGGCCAATTTGGCCCAGGTCCAACAACACCTCAGCAAAATGCAGGCTGGGAATCTGTCATATCCATCCCCGGCCATCGACTTCCACTCCCTCCGATCCCTCCGGTCTACTTCCGCTCTGTCAGAGACCAGATTCGAGACGGGGGAGTGTCTCCGTAGCGGAGGGCTTTGGCCTCAGCGACTTCTGCCAAGAGCGCTGTGCCTAGTGACACGTCCGTGCCCTAACTTACTGACTGGCAATCAGAACCGAAGGGGGGTAACTCTAGTTGATTTTACTACTGGGGTGTAACCTATGTACAAGTGGGATATATATATGGTTACAGCGAAGATGGGTCCGCAATTGGCGGAGCCGAACGGAGCGGAGCTAACGGGGTTTAAACATTAGCCGACTGAATATTACCGACGAGTCGGGTCGCGGGGTTAGCGGAAAGGCAGGCAATAACCCAGAAACGGAAAGGAGGGATAGGCCCGAAGGTGGGCTCTGCAGGGCAGGCGAGTGTATTGCCCAGCGGAGGCGGGGGTGCGCTAGTGGACATCGGAGCTGTCCGGAAGTCTTCGGGGCTCCGTACTTAGGGAGGCGTAGGTAATAAATTGAAATGAGGGGGTGGTGACCATCGAGGGGTACCGAGAGGATTGCGGAATACGGGGGCTCCGAGGTTAGTGAGGGAGGAGCGGAGTTAGACCGGAGGGATCGGAGGGACCGGAAGTCGATGGCCGGGGATGGATATGACACGCTCCTTCATCACTAACCTTGGAGCTCCCGTATTCCGTAAATCACCCTGGTACCTCTCAATGGTCACCACCCCCTCTTTTCAATTTATTACCTACACCTCCCTAAGTACGGAGCCCCGAAGGCTTCTGGATAGCTCCGATGTCCACTAGCACACTCCCGCCTCTGCTGGGCAATACACTCACTTGCCCTGCAAGCCTACCTTCAGGCCTATCCCTCCTTTCCATTTCTGGGTTATCGCCTACCATTCCGCTAACCCTGTAACCCAACTCGTCAGTAATATTCAATTGGCTAATGTCTAACCCCGTTAGCTCCACTCCGCTCGGCTCCGCCATTTGCGGGCCCGCTCTCGTTGTAACCATATATATACTCCACTTGTACATAGGTTACACCTCAGTAATAAAATCGACTAGAGTTTACCCCTTTCAGTTCTGGTTGCCAGTTTAGTAAGTTAGGGCATGGATGTGTTACTTGGCACAGCGCTCCTGGCACAAGTTGCTGAGGCCGAAGCCCTCCATCATGGAGACACTCCCCTTGTCTCAACCTGGTCTCTGACACACTCCTTACAATGGGACAATTTGATGAGGGAAAGCAGGCGGATTGCATGGAGAAATCGGGGACACGTGGTTTCCCTGCCATTTCCACTGTCAGACAGCATGCATCAATTTTCCATCGACATTTCCACTGTTGGATAAACAGGCTTTGATTTTCCATCACGGAAAGGGCTGGGATTCCATGGCACTTACGTTTCTGACAGCGGAAAGGGGTGCGGAAATTTTTGGCTTAAATGCAGTGATTGGCACCATATGGCTCCTGAACCCTGTCATAAGTGAAATATTTGAAAAGGGCATCAGCAGAATAAAAGAATATCATCCAATATATCAAAATGATGGTAAAAGTGTGAAAATATGAGGAAAATCGGGAGTTTATCAATGATTTCACACAATTAGTACCCGAAACTGGAAATGTGGCTGGGAATAACCTTTACAGAACATTTTTCCCAATTTATTTGACACCTTGGGAATGTGTGAAGCATGCTTTTCTGACTTGCCGCTTGCCTAAATTGAACTTCCCACGCCCACACATGACCAGATCCCGTGACCTGCACCGTGGCTAACCTCCCCAACACTTAACTCCACCAAATCTCCACCAATTGGGATGATCTTGACATCGACGGATTCGTAGGAATTAGGGGTATTTTTAGGTACTAAGTTTGTATCGATTTATACAACAAATGGAGATGATTTTTGAATGGTGAGAATGGATATTCGAGCTGGCTCTGTGTGTGGGCGATTATCCCACCTACAACGTTCTTGACGGGAATATGGTAGAGGAGCAAGCTGATAAATTCTATCAAGAATTGTTGAAGTCAGATTGTATGGGAGAGTATGATGCAGCAATCATGGTGAGGGCAGATGGCCCACCTTCATTTTTGGCCATGGTAACTGCAAAAATTCAGGGAATGACATTCCACCGGCCTTGTACCATGTTGATTGACACTGGCAGTGAGCTTAACATTATGACCAGCGAGCACGCTTGTCTTTTGGAGTTGCCAGTGGATCTGTCGGGAGCTTCCTGGTCACTCAGAGGAGTTTCCGGACACCAGATAGTGCTAGAAGGGTTGTGTAGGGAGGTTCCAGTCACAATTGGTGGTGTTGGGGTTCCCCACAATTTCTTCATTATGCAAGACAAGTTGAATGGAAAAGATATTATATTGGGACAGCTGTGGTTGTTTGGACATGCACACGGATCGATTATGTACAGGACATGGGAATGGAAATTCAGATCTGGAGTGATGGTGATAGGGAAGGAGGCACTTTGTTGAAGATAAAGTTGCCGATCCTATCCACATGTTAGAGATGGGCGGATTCAGATGACTCCGGAGTGGAATCGGAGACTTAGCGTGGAGGGACCTTGGCCTCAGCGACTCAAGCGGAGTGCTGTGCCATTGCTGTTTGTCCATTTGGTCCTTAATTTCACAGTAGGTGAGCAGGAAGTCTCTAGGGGGCATTTCAGGTCGATTTCGGACTGAGCCCATTACGAGTATGTACAAGTGCCGATATATATAATGGAGGGGGCAAAAGCACAAGGAAATGAAGGGGAACCGAATTGGAACGAAGGTGTCCAAACGGGAACAAAGGGATGTCAGAAGCGGAGCGGTACCAAGGGTCATAAGGCAGAACCTGTGATAAGTCTGAAAGGAGGTAAGGAGGGCAAGGCCCAGAGGGGCAGGAGGATGAGGGGAAGTGGGGATGATGACTAACTGGCTAAAATGGGAAGAAGCAGCAGTCCAAATAGGGATGAGGGGGAAACACGAGAAATACATTACAAGCGGTGAAAGTGCCGAAGATGATCTGCGAAGCTCGGAGGTTGCGGAGCTTATGGAGGCAGGGTTGAAAGTCCGAGGAATATTGGCAATGGTGTTTATGTAGTATGAGATCACCAATGCAATGGACTAAGACTGAGGTGGAGTCAAAGTCCGAGGTAGGAACTATGACAGAGGCTCGGAGCAAAGGTACGAGCGGTGCCCAAGTACAAAGTACGGGTCAGCAGCGGGAGGTCGTAACTTGGTGGGAGGTCAGCGGAAGAGAACCAGAGGGAAGAGAGGGGAAGGAAGAGAGGAGAGGTGTCAGGTCCGAAGGTGGGTATTGGAACGGACGGGAGAAGAGTAGGAGGATGACGGAAGGGTGGAGGTGTTGTGAGGAGGGAGCGGAGGAGTATGAGGAGGAGTAGGAGGAGGGTGGTGAGAGGGGTGGTGTTCGGTCCGAGGTGGTTATTGGAACGGACGGAGATAGGACAGGAGAGTGATGGAGGAGTGGAGGTGGCATGGGAGGTGAAGGGTGGTGTGGTGCCAGGACCGAAGGTGAATATCGGAACAGACAGCGATGGTAGGATTCCAGAGGTGGGGAAGGAGGAGGTCCGGAAGTCAGGGCAGGATCAGGTATGCATGGATATGACACCACACATAGAAATGTATATCCAGTTACCATGAATAAGAGGTATAGGAACATGGGTTCAGCCAGTGTTGAGTTATGCGGAGTTAAACCAGGGGACAATCCTCTAGTGAGAGGCCTCCTGTATTTTTGTCGCATTTTTCGGATATTTTCCAAGAGCCTGACCTTGACTCAAAAGAGCTTAGGCCTGGCATCTTGGAAGGAATGTTACAGTCCAACAGGAAGTGTGGCCCTTCAGTTTCAAGAGCTATTAGGCAAGCCTGGTATATTGCGAAGACACCACAAATGCCGCCTATGCCTACCTGGGTTGAGAAGTTAATGATTACTTGAGGAATGGATGGAGAGGAAGCCAAGCGCTTATACCTGGCCCCCATTACTGCTCTGGAAAACCGTCTGGAAACTCCAGTAGCTAAAAAGGTGTTGCCTGTGGTGACATATGACCCAAAAGCCAAAGTGCCGGCATATGTCCCCATTGACATTGGGATGTTAAGAGAATTGCTGAAAAACCCGCCCCAATTTGAGGAGCTGAAGTTGACTGGGAGACTCTCATATGAGAGGATGGCAAAGATTATTGCCAAAATCCCCACAGGATTTCTTTCCAAAGCGGAGGTTGATTTATTGGCATATATTCTTAAACAGTATGAAGATGCCATTGCATATACAGATTTGGAGTGAGGTACATTTAATAGGAGGTACTATCCTGACTATGTGATGAGAACAATTCCACACATGCCATGGCAGATTATGCCCTTGAGGTTGCCCATGGCGAGAATGGAAGAGATTATGGGAATGTTGAAGGAGCTGGAGGCTGGTAAATATGAGCTGTCCCAGTCTTCATACCAGGCAAGGTTCTTCACAGTAGAAAAGAAAGATAAAAGTTTGAGGATTGTACATGATTTACAACCCTTAAACACAGTGACAATTAGGGATTCAACAGTGCTGCTGAGAATAGATGAAATGTTGGATTCTTTTGCAGGAGCGGCATATGGGATCTTTGACTTGAAGTGTTATGGAAATGGGATTTTCCCATTTTTAGCCTCTTATGGGCTCTATGCAGTACAATATCACGTGACATGTAAATAGTAACAACCTAACCAACACCTATCACCCAAAACACCAGACTCCTTCCCAGTCGCTCACATGATTTCTCTGAGGTTTAGCCACAACTTGCGTTGCCTCCGAAATCTGTCAAGCAACTGGTACAACTTGCAACACGTGATGTTCCCATGCTAAGTTGTAATGAGTTGTACATAGGTTATGGAATATAATTTTTAGTATTTACACATGCAGTCATTGCACCCAACAACCCGTGGAGACTAAGGGAGCACATCCAAGGGTGTGAAGTCAATATCCGGGTGTGTGTGAAGTTTAACAGTTTATATATTACTTGGTTGCCAGTCACTTGTCCCAGTGGCATAAGTGGTATAGCACTAGCTGAGGCTATTTTTTTTAAGTGGCACATGTTCGATTCTCATGTAGGAAAACTTTTTTCAGGCCCTCCCATGGAATAATTGTGTGAAATGGTTGTTTTCTGTACACTAAGGAGTGGAGGGTATGGGAAAAAAAGTTTCCTAAGTGAGAATCGAATATGTGCCACTTAAAAAAACTGCATAGCCTCAGCTAGCGCTATACCACTTATGCCACCAGGCACAAACAAGTGACTGGCAACCAAGTAATATATAAACTGTTAAACTTCATGCACACCTGGATATTGACTTCACACCCTTGGATGTGCTCCCTTAGTCTCCACAGGTTGGGTTGGGTGCAATGACCGCATGCATAAATACTAAAAATTATATTCCGTAACCTATGTACAACTCATTACAACTTAGCATGGGAACATCACATGTTGCAAGTTGTACCAGTCGCTCAATAGATTTCGGAGGCAACGTAAGTTGTGGCTAAACCTTGGAGAAATCATGTGAGCGACTGGGAAGGAGTCTGCCAAAACACCCAATGTCAATGTCCCTGTAAACCTCATTGTTACAACCTCTGCCATATTATCTGTAACACCATTTCGATGTCATGACCCCTCCCTGCACCCGGTGTAGGAGAAATAATGGTCACACTATGGAAACCCATTATGGAAATATGCCAGATAAATCACAAAACCCCATATGACAAGTAGATATGAGAAAATAGAAGAACCTGAATTTTAACGAATTTTTACAAATTATTACATACGATAAATTGGAAGAAAGAAAATTAGTAAAAATACTTCAAGCTTACCATCAACAAGACGGAATTCTCAGGGGAATTTATAGCAAATATTAAACAAGGAATTAGGACAATCAACCAAGATTTGACTATAAAAACAACCAGAGAACCTCCATGGAAACTACTTTCCCACGCCTGCACACATAGCCAAGGATGGAAGTACCACGGAACAAGGATTCCTTAGGAACCAATGCAAAATTCAAAGTCGTGTTTATAATAGGAAATGTAGATGTCTTCCAAACGGACCCAATGAAAGTAATTACAGGGAAAACTATTCATAAACAACAGAGATATGACCAAAACTCTCGGAAAATGAGGACAACGTTTAAAAACACAAGTGCGAAGAACAAGCAGTAATGACCGAGACGAGCTTGATAGCCCATTAGAAAGGAAGGGATCTAATCTTAATCCACCCAAATTTTCATAATAAAAGGTTCACGCATCAATGAGATATTCAATAATGGGAAGAGCAACATCAAAAGTCATGGCTCAGGGAAAAGATGACGTTTATGTAGGATCCATATTTAAAAAACACAACGAAATTTACACGGAAATTATGATAAATAGAAAACTATAGTTATGCAAAGTTTCAGCCCAAACGGTCCAGCCGTTGTGAAGTTATACCAACAACGGGAATATAGAAATCTGCATCATGTTTAAAGACACATGAGGGTGGCAATGCAAAGGGAACCAGCTGTCAGAACCAAGATCCGCACTTCAGCAGATCACAAAGACCAATTTCTGTCCAAATAAGGAAGACCCCAGTCAAAACAAAGCATGGAAAGTACAAAACAACCTTAGATCATGAGGGAAAAATCTGAAATAAATCATGGAAGCCTGTATAAAGGATACAAACACCTGCACATACCATAAATCCCAAACAATTAAACAGAAACGGTGCCCGCATACGAACGACTACAGGAACGATGCATGTGATTACCAAATGTGCATGCAAACTTTTGCTAACTCGATGAATACCAAGAAATAGAATATAACTTTAGTACCATTGGAAAGGTGGGAATAAATGAAAATTTATGATACCGAGAACGTGAAAAACCATTCAGAAATGAACAAGATACAAGGACATGAAGTTAGAAACCTGAAAATGCATGGGAAGACAGCTTCTAGAGGTCCAGAGCCCCAAATAAAATACATAGAAATATGATATCTTCGAGGACGACCTACTATAACAATGAACAATACATATGAAGGACTAGGATGCAATAATACAAAGGGGAATCAGGGGAGATGGATGAAATCCACGAAAACCACTAAACTATGACAGACCATGGCAGGAATTTTAGGGAACGATATACTAATGAAGCGGAGAGCTATAATACATTCGTTTGAACAATTCTTGACTACTAGCAACTTTTTCTAAACCTGAATAATTCACTCATTTATCATTTCAAGTCTCATTTCAACTAAATGTTACTGGATAAAAATAGAATAAATCAGCTGAAGGTCTCAGCACAGCCATATGCATAGTAATGCGAAGTTTGAATTCAGAATGACCAAGTCATAGCGAACTTAATGGTAAATATGAGGAATTTGAAATAGAAAACTGCAACAAATGCAGCACAGTCAAGTTCTAATTAACCATTAAAATAGCTTAGGTGAGGAAGGACAATAAGGATTCTAGGTGCAGTCTGACCACAGTAGAGCCACAGTTCAGCACAGCTGAGTGCAGTAGAACTATAGTGTGAAATTTTCATTTTTTATTTAGTTTGAGGAAAATACACTGTAAATAAATCCTGTAAATACGAGGTAGAGCATGAAAAAGGAAGGTGACCCAAGGAGTATAAAAGGGAGACCCTTTCTGCGACCTTTCACTTCCTCAGAGAAGTAAGAAAATAGAGTATTATCTTTCTCAAGCATTTCTGGTTGTCACTCCAGTGCGAAAAGTGATATACAGTTAAGATTGCCACTGTAGTAAAAGGCAGCAATTAGGGAGAGAAATATTAAGTAAATATTTCAACAGGAGAGCTGGTTAACACTCCAGATTTCAAAGTGTAAACACAAAACAGTTATTTTGCTACTGTTAAAACAAGCAATAAAATAAGACAAAAATAAAACAAACTCAAGGGACACTTCAGACGCAATCTAAACCCATTAACTGAGTAGAATCTTTGAAACTTCACCAAGTAGAAGATTTAATTCAAGTTAAAATCCAAATTAAACAACCCTACACAGAATTACACCCAGACAAATTGAGAAATTACAATAGAGGAACAGCTCTGCAGGGCTTGGTTTATCTGTAAGTCAATTCTCAGAAACTTTTAGACTAACCCATAAAATAGAATTAGCCAAAACACTCGGATTGGTACTATAATTACAACAAATATTACTAGTACACTTCCCCATCCTAACTAAAGAACCAGGGAACAGTGTCAGGGCACACACCCTGACTAGCCCGGACCCGGACCCACGTTGTTGTTGGGACAAGTCCATGCAGGTCAAACCAACCCTTATCACACATTTCACCCCCTACTGCATCAGGGACTAGGATTGGTGAGTCATGGTAATAGTAGGAGTTGTAGCGACTGTGGAGGTGGTTCTGACGAGTCCAAGATCGTCGGATTTGGTGGAGTGGTTGAGGAGATATGACTTGTTCTTTATTTTCCTTACTATTTTCATTCATTCACACATGTGACTTTCCTTTTATATTTGTATCGGACTCTTCCGAGACAACTGTACAGACAGTTAGTTAGAGGTTAGAGAGAGTATCAGCACTGTACTCCCAAGGACCCACACCCACCTAAGAGATAGAGAGAGACCTACCCCCCCTAGACCTGAGCCATGAGTCTAGATTGATAGACCTGTTACAACGTCCAGACCCGCTTCCACCCACCACGCTTCCCGCACACGCACATGCTCCACACGCCGCATGCTCCGGGCCCGGTTCCTACCCCTTCATGTGACTTCCGGGTATCCCCAGAAGTTTTGCTGATATTGTGGCCACTGTGGGAAGATGAGAAGTTAGCTTCCTTCTCATCTCCTTACCCACAGTAGGTTGTGCCCTGGATAGGGCTGGTTACACCTTAGGGCTGTGGACCATAGGGGAGGGTCATGGGGACCCGGGAGTCATCCCCTGACAAACAGCTTGGTGGTGGTCTCATTTGAACCTCCCAACTGACCTTCCTTTGTTCTCTCCTTCACCAGACGCTATAGAAATGGGCCAATTAGGCCCCATTTTTATAACATGAAGAGGGGGTTTGACAGTTGTGTTTTGGCACCTGTCTCATGAGATATGACAACCTTTGGTGCAAATCGGATGGGATCTCTGAGGCAGACTACCTTACCCCAGGGATATACCAATTCCCTGGTGGAGTTCCAAAGGAGAACAACCCATATGTGTCAGGATCCAGACCCCAGCTGGGAGTGGCCAGAGGGCGAGGCCGGGTGTGGAAGCTGGGGTACTCTCCCCAGCTGCTAACTCCTCGAAGTCAGAGGGGACTAGCCTCAGCCTTCACAGGGAATGAGCTGAGAAGAAGGGTAAGCTTCTCAGCCCCCTGTGAGGCCGACACAAAAGGACCCTAGGAACTATACAGTTCCCACTTGCTGCCGACTTTCCATAATGGGTGTGACCCGTGGGAAAGTTCTGGGTGAGCTGCTTGCCCAGAATGTTCCCACGGTTGTGGCTGTACATTTCTGGGCAAGTTGCTCACCCAGAACATTCCCACAGGTTCGCATGTGCATGTCATTGTGTGAAACAGTGGGGGGAAGGATAGGGGGAATGGGGAAATGTGGGGAGAGGGTGGTTAGGGAAAGGGTGAGGGTGTCTGAGGGTGAGTGGGGTCAAGGGCTGTGCCCTGACAATATGATAGAATCGATGATCCCAGAGAAGGCTGATGTGTTTATCGACGATTGTGTGCTGAAGGGGCCAAAGACTAGGAGTAATGAGGAGACCATAGCAGGGAATCCTCAGATTAGGAAGTTTGTGTGGGCTTATGCAGAGAATTTGCAGGAATTGTTAGCAAGAGTTTTGGAGAGTGGTGCAACCATTTCAGGAACGAAGATGGTACTTGTGACACCACGCTTAGCCATGCTGGGAGCTATTGTATCGATTGAGGGAATGCATGTTCTGCATGAGATTACAGCCAAGCTGAGAAATTGGCCTTTAGAGGATTCTTGGGTATGGTTGGGGTAGTTAGGCATTGGATCAAAGATTTTGCAAAGATTGCTAAGCCTCTTACTCTTCTCATGAAAAAAATGGCTTCTCATGAGTTCAAATGGATGAAGGAAGCTGAGGCTGCAATGAAAGAACTCAGAGATCTGGCATCACAGGCAGTCCCAATATGAGCCTTGGATTTCCACCTAGCTTCATGGGTTCAGCCAAGGAATCAGAGAGAAGGAGACTTAGGACTTGTGACAATCCAAGTGGACTCATCCATGATTGGAGTTGGATGGGTAATTCAACAAGAGCTTGAGGATGGGAAATATCCTATAGTCTTTGGGTCTCTTACATTCAATGATGTGGAGAGCAGATATTTGCAGCCTAAGCTTGAACTCTATGGTGTCCTGTGGGCCTTTAAGGCAGAAAGGCATCAGTTATATAATATTCACTTAAAGCTTCAGGTGGATGCGATATCCTTGATTCAGATGATTAATTCACCGGATTTGCCCAATGCGGCAATGACTAGGTGGATTACATATATTTTAATGTTCAGTTTTGAGATTGAACACAACCCAAAACAAAAGCATAAGGTGCCAGATAGGTTATCTAGGCAAAGGAGGATAGAGGAAGACTCAGACTACAGCGATGGAGAATTGGATGTGGAAGATGGAATCAAATTGGTGAAAGAAGCAGAGGAATGGTATAGCAAAGAATTCAGAGATGTTAGCTCAGCAGATATTCGGCAACAGGAATTCAATGCAGACGAGGAAATTAAAATAAGGGGAATACAATTGATGAGAAGAGATGGGGAGTGCATAGCACTAGAAGTGTCTTGGACCAACCCAACAGAGATGGGAAGGCTAAATGCAATTGGAGATGCATTTGAAGGTGAAGGAGTTGAGCCCCTGTTGGAGGAGCAATTTAAGAAGAATAATCATCCTCATCACATTGAGGAGTATGATTCAGAATGATATTGGAAGGCAATTATTGCCTACCTCCAAAGTGGAAAGTTGCCAAGAGATGGTGTACGGGCAGCATGATTATTGGCGAGAGCTCACCAATTCTTGATTTATGAAAGAGTCCTGTGGAAAAGGAATAGGGATAAGCCCCTTCTCCAAGTTGTGTTGAATCCAGAAATTAGGACGAGAATAATCAGAGATGCCCATGATGGAAGTGGACATAGGGGAAGGGATCCTACATACCAGAAGATAAAAGACACATATTGGTGGCTGAATATGTATCATTTGGTCAGCGAATTTTGTTGGACATGTCACAAGTGTCAGATGAGGTCTTCACAAAGAAATGCAGTGCCGATTCAACTGCAGTATGTGAAAACCTTATTGAGGAGGTTTGATGCAGACATGGTCAATATGCTGAAAGGAAAGGGAGGATTTAAATACCTCATTGACATCATGGACAATCTGACAGGGTGGATGGAAGCCAAAGCCACGAAAAATATATGCTCAGAGACCATTGCTAACTTCTTATTTGAAATAATGTGTCGATTTGGGTGTATTTTTCAGCTAATGGTAGACAATGGAAGTGAGTTTCAGGGAGCGATGCAAGTGTTAATGGAGAAATATCGGGTTCCTATTGTCAGAACTACTGCATACAATCCCAGAGTGAATGGAAAAGTTGAACGAGGGCATGGAGTGTGGATTGAAAGTATTTGGAAGGTGTTACAGGGCTGCACTGATAGGTGGCCCAAGTTTGTGGGATATGCATTGTGGGTGGACAGAGTGACGACTAAAAGGAATACAGGCTATACACCCTACTTCTTACTTTATGGTCAACACCCGCTCATGCCCTTCGATGTTATGGATCTGACCTTTCATGCTTTGGATTGGCTGAAAGTGTTCACCACAAAGGAATTGTTGGCGATGAGGGTTAGGCAACTGTCGCAGTGAGAAGAATTCCTGGAAAAAGTGGCAATTAGTTCATATGAGTCCAGAAAGAAAGCTGCTGATGCTTTTAATCAAGAGCATTCAGCAAGGATGTTTAAAGGAGAATACAAGCGTGGAGAAATGGTCTTAGTGGCTAATGAGAGGCTAAAGATTCAGCATGACTCCAAGGGACACTTAAGGTGGTTTGGGCCTTATGTGGTTCTTGGGAGATTGAAGTTGGGCATGTTTTTACTTCAAGAATTGGATGATACAGTTATGAGACGTCCAGTGGCATGGAAAAGGATTAAATTGTATCATTGTCAGAAGAACAAAGATGCAATTACAAGAGTGGTACCGCTTAGGGTGGAGGAAGAAGAATATGATAGGGAAGTGGATGTAGTGGATGGAATTAGGGTTAACAAAAGATTTGGGCTTCCGCAACCATCGGACTGAAAGGAAAAGCAAGAGATGAGTATTGGCAAGGGAAGTTTAGGCGAATGAAACTTAGACTTATCAACCCTGACCATCCTGAGCTCATGGAGCTGGATCTAAATGAGAAGGAGTTGGAAAAGTACATTAAGGAGGATGTGGAGTTTTGGGATTTCAGACATGAAACCTACCCAGGAGTTGACGGAGAGCTCATTAGGTTTAAGAATAAGCCTACAGGAGGGCCAGAGATTTATGAGTGGAATCCTTATTGCAAGGGATATTTTGTACTGCAACAATCTTTCCCAGTGGTGGCACAAGCTGACAGGAAGCTAAGAGAGAGCATGGTTGGCTTAATAGTTGAAATGATACAACCTAAAGGAGAGGTAGTGAAGAGCAATGGTGGTGAGGACCTTATGACGGCAGGAATACAAGACCAGGAGGAATTTGAAATGGCAGGAACTCTGGGTGGAGTTTTAACCTCTGACCCTTTTACCTTAACCCTCAAGTGTAACATGGAAAACTGTGGACAAGGAGTTCAGCATGGTTCAAATGCACATCAGAACGTCAGAAAAGCAGGTTCAAAAGAGAAACCTAAGGAGACCCATGGCAGGTGCATGCTGGGCACAGCAGGAAGTTGCCCAAGGTGCCTGGGCCAGGCATGTCATAGGTGCACTGCAGGTGGGTCAATGGTACATTGATACAAAGGAAGGTCATCTATGTAAAATAAAGGGAAAGCAGAATAGGAAGAAAGTAAAGAAATGGAAGGGAAGAGAGAGAAAGAAAAGGGGGAGCAGGTAGGGGGGGGGAGTGGAAAGCAGGGCACCGGGTGAAGTGGGGCTGGGTGGGGCTGGGTCAGGCAGGTGTGCCCTGACAGGAGCATGTCCAGGAAGTCCTCCAAAGGCTTTGACAGCATGGGCTATTCGCCAACCTGAAGAAGTGTGAGTTCCACACTGAGACTATGGAGTATCTCAGGTATGTACTTTCTCCCAGCAGACTTGCCATGTCCTCAGAGAAGGTTAAGGCCATTCAAGACTGGCCCAAGCCCTGTAAGGTAAAGGACATTCAGTCCTTGGGATTTGCTAACTTCTATTGGCAATTCATCCACAAGTATTCCTATTGTGGTACCACTGACCTGGCTCACCCAAAAGGGGGCTCCCTGGGTATTTACCGATGATTGTTGTTTGGCTTTCCAGTGACTTAAGCTTAAGGACACCTTCACTTCCACCCCCATCTTGACCCATTGGGTTCCCAACACACCGATCATAGTCGAAACCAATGCCTCCGATTATGCAATCTCAGGCATTATCTCTATCTGTTGCCCAGTGTAGGAGAAATAATATTTGAAGAATAAAACAATGATGTATCAGAATAGTCAACAATCAACTGACAAGTTCAAATGTTTAACAGATCTCATGGTCTGAATGCACATTAGGAGCTCATTGATATTATCCACACCCATGTAGCATGAGATTTAAGCTATGACAAGCATGCCTAGAACCTGGCATAGATGTAGGAAAACATAATATTCAAAGAATATATCCCTACAACAAGAAAATAGCACCTAGATGGCAGAATAAGAGGGAACATTGGGAAAGAAATGTGAATATCTCGGGAACCAGAAAGCCTTTGACTGTAACCTTTTTACCATATAAAAGGACTGCTTCTTAACTTTATCCACGGTTATGTTTCATTCTAAAAGCTTCAAAACTGACAGATATATTGCTTAAACAGCAAAACACCTTATAATTCACATATATTTAATTGCTAATTCTTACAAAAAGTAATGTGACTCAAGGAAAATATATTGACGCCCAGAAGTCTGGCGGACTAAATACCATATGGCAGAGTATCCCCTGGCATAGACGGACACTTTTTGATTGCATCAGAAGAGGAGAAAATGCTAGAAAATTGGATCTTGTATATTTTCCCATGATTCATCAAAACCTTTTGATTTGAAGCTCAAATAAATCGGAACAAAGGAATGATTGATGATCTGGGTCTCAGATTATAAGCATAAAGTGATTCAGAAGTCCACAGATATTTTAATGAATTGGAAAGGCTCTAGAACATTGGTAATGATGCAGCATCACAAGATGGAGTGAATTAGAGGACAGTCTAGAAAGTTCCTTTATAGCTGAGTCATTTCTAAAGATAAACGTTCGTAATTAATGTGGTGTAAAGCATAGCCTTAGCACTGTAAGGTCCCGCTGAGATCGGCCCAAAAGACAAAGAACTGAATTACTTATTGCTGAGTCATGTCCTGAGTCCATTATTAAGCTTACACAGCCCAGACCCCTAAATCATTCTAGAATGATCTATAATACAAATGTAGTGTAACTAGTGTGACACATGGGAGTAGAGAGGTCTCTGAAGCCCATAAAAGGCTGCCACTTCTGCCCCCTCTCAAACCTCAGGTAGAAATATAAGTTTAATTCTCCTCACCAGTGGTTGGTTTGTTTGCTCCAAAAGATAAAAGCAAATATTAGTTGTTAGCTAATATAAAACTAACACATCACTCTAAATGTGAGTTAGGGTCAGTTAGACACAACTGAACAAAAGTGTCACAGTGAGAATTAGTGAGAATTTAGTGGAGGGACTTCTTAATTGAATAATCTCTCAGCAATATTTGGTTATCACACCACAGGAGAAAAGTGAGCGATCCTGAACCTGCTAGATAGCTAGCATGCACTCTAAGCAATAGAAAGAGCAGTTTGGTCACTCCTGTATTGAGTAACATTTATTGCAGAATTATTTTATTAGTAATTTTTCTTCAGTAAATTATTAGGAAAATCACATCCTACTGAAAAGTGGTATGTATATCTAGGTGTAATATTGACTAGAAATTATAGTACAGTCAATATAAAATTTTATCCATAGACGATCTATACATCAGGTGAGATCATTGGGGGGTGTTTATTGTTGTTTAGACAGTGAACAATTATGTATTTGGCAACCAAAACATGGTCAGTAAGCAAATCAGCACAAACTCTATTATCGTTATTAGACATAGGAAACTAGTTACATAAGGTGATCCAGCTCTGCTCCTTCACCAGATGACAAGATATGCCCTGTCACTTTTTGTTTGAGGACATTGACAGTGCTGGAACTCAACTACAACTGTTATAAAAATGGGGCCTAATTGGCCCATTTATATAGCATTTGGGTGCAGGAGGGGGCCATGACACTGAGAAGGTGTTACAGTTAATGTAACAGATGTTATAACAGTGGTGTTTACAGTAACATTGACATCAGGTGTTTTGGGTGATAATTGTTGGTTAGGTTGTTAATATATACATGTCACGTGATGATATACTGTACAGAGGCCATAAGAGGCTAAAAATGGGAATTTCCCATTTCCATAACAACAACACCCACAACAAGGAGCTTCTAGCGATCTATGAAGTGTTCTGAGGGTGGTGGCATTATTTGGAAGGCTCCAGTACTCCCATCAATGTGGTTACTGACCACAAAAATTTGGAATACTTCTGCACCATGAAGCTCCTAACATGCTGCCAGGCTTGTTGGTCTGAGTTTCTTTCTCAATTTGACTTGGTTGTCCATTTCCACCTGGGAAGACTTGGCACAAAACCAGATGTGTTGACTAGATGTTGGGATGTCTACCCCAAAGAGGGGGATAGGGACTATGCTCACGTAAACCCCCAGAACTTCTGACTGATGTTCATGCAGGAGCAGCTCATGTCCTCCCTAAGAGCTACATACCTTGCCAAACCCATGCTCCAAGCTAGTTCCCTTGTCGATGTCGATGCCATCCACAAAGACATCCTAGCTGCCCTCTCTGCTGATCCCAGGGGACTCTTGTTGGTCTTGAGATGTAGATGGCTGTCAGGGACGGTGCAGGAGAGGCAGGGGTAGCAGTGTAGCCCCTGGTGCTAGTGGCCCAGGCAGCAGCAGAGCAATGGGAGTGTACAGTGGGTAGCCCTCACTCAGGCTTGCATCCCTGTCTGGCTTCTTAGGCTGAAGCAGTAATGGTTGTTATTAGAATGAAATGTTAAATTAAAGTACTTGTCATATCCATACAACTCCGGACCTCTGCTCCTGATTCTGGACCTCCATCTCCTCCTCCAGAACTCCACATCCTCCACCTCCTTCCCTGTTGGTTGTTGAGAGCCCACTCTACCTCTGGCTCCAACACAACGTCCAACACTACCTCCGGTCCAACTCCAGTTTACTCCGGGTCCAATCCCAACCTCATACCTTCCAGGCCAGAGCTTGTGATGCTCCACACCTCTGGCTCCAGACTCCTGTACCAGAACCCCATCACACCTCCACCTCTGGAACTCTGGTCACATCTCTGCCCCCAGACTTTGACCTCCTCCTCCATCTTATCTCCTTGTATTCTTTATTGCATTTCATTTATTATGTCTAGCCAATATTCCGGACTTTGACTTCCAACTCCAGACCTCTGGAACTTACTCCCGACCCTGCAGTTTCTGCTGTATGGTGTCATTTAACCCTCTTGTTGCTTCTTCCTTATTTAGACAGCTGCTTCCTTTCCATATTAGTCAGCTGTCATTCCCCACAACCCACAACCCACTCCACTCCTTCCCCTCTTGGCCCTGCCCTTTTGGGGAGCACCATAGAGTTCCAACCCTTGACCCTTGGGGTTGTTCCCTCATCGATGGCCCTTGATCATTTCGAACCAGACCTTCTGGAAGGGCTGCCTGAGGGCGCTCGACCTTTGTGGATGGATAATTTTCAGGAATTTGTTTTAGAGCTTAAGGAGAACTTTGGTCCCCATGATCCAATGGGCAATGCTGAAGACGAGATCCTCCAGTTGAGTATGACAGACGGACATCATATAAACAAGTACATTGTCGAGTTTAATCGATATGCTTGCAGTTGCATGGTTATGGCAAGCCTGCACTTCATCGGTTCTTTTATGACAGACTGCCAGAGCATCTCAAGGATGATTTCTTGCATGTCACTAAGCTGTCAGGGCACACACCCTGACTAGCCCGGACCCGGACCCGCATCCGGACCTGCTTGTGCACTCCGCCCCACATGCTCCGCACGCCGCATGCTCCGGGCCCGGTTCCCACTCTTCATGTGACTTCCGGGTATCCCCGGAAGTTTTCACCATATTGGGCCACTGTGGGAAAGTGAGAAGTTAACCTTCTTCTCACTTTCTTACCCACAGTAGCATTGTGCCCTGAGATGGGCTGTTACAGGTCAGGCTCTGGGTTATAGAGAGAGGGGTCATGGGGACCCGGGTTTGTCCCCTGACATAAGCCTACTTCACTTTCTGCCCTCCGAAAACTCGCACAGACATTCGATGTGCAATATTGGAAGCATAAGGCTGAAGTGTCATATCCCGGAATCCCGACCCTGCACTCTCCCACCACATCACACCTTCCTAACAACTTCATCATCCCCTACACCATAACTCCCTAACGGAATAACCGCTTGCTCTAATGCTAAAGCTCAGTCTCAAGCTAATGCACGAGAACTATAATATTACCTAATGCTAAAGCTATAAGGTAATATACAATGAGTTACAATGTATAAGGAATAAGAGTAAAAGAATGTTGTAACTAACCTCAGTCTCAAGCTAATGTGCGAGAACTAAGGGAAAAAGGAAACTAATCCAAATGAATGAATATAGTTTGTGGACTTTGCGGATAAGTCCGAAGTGACCAAAATAAGTAAGAAGAAAAGGTGTTGTGACCAAGTAGTCACGCTACTGCAGGAATGTGGCTGTCCGGGCGAGTTCCTCGCTCGGATGTGGGAATGTGGCTGTACAAAAACTCGTCCGGCCTCCCATAGCACACGGTTCCTCCAACACTCCCCACTTCCCAAGTCACCTTCCTCCTTTACTGTCTCAGCTCCGGCCTGGTTGTGGCACACCTTACCTTGGCCACTCCCATCCCAGAAGCTCGGTCCCGAGTCGGAGCATTTGGAGACTCCAGATTTGCTCCGACCTCCTGACGGATCTCTGACATCCCATGACATGCCTCTAAACCATTCCCCCTCCCATTTCATTTATTGGAGTCACCCAACATCCTTCGGATACATAACTCCACCTTTGGGGGTACCCACATCCTCCGGTGATCCCACTCATGTCATCACAAATTAGTCATCTTCCATTTATAGTACAACTGTTGTCTTCTTTCCATTCAGTCAGCTAACCTCCTCTTACCCATTTCTCGTTCCCATTCATCCTCCAGCCTCTTACTCCGCCCTTCTCGACCCGACACCTTGGTTCCCCATTAAGGATATCGTTCAGCACCTTTCGGTGTTCTCCATTATCACTCGGACTTTGACTAAAGTCCTTCCCATTCCTCCATATATAAATACTTGTAGATTAGAACCTGTAGTTCCCCAGTTCTAATCTCGACTAAAATGTTACCCCAAGTCCCTCTGAGTGAATCCCAACCCCTTCCTACAAGATACCTCAGACACATGAAATACAAGGACTAACTGAGACGTAACGGAGGCACAGCGCTCCCTCCAAGTCGCTGAGGCCACGTCCTTCTTAGAGCCTCTTGTACCACCCAGCAGACCTGGGCTTCCTGGAGAAGCTTCGGTTCACTACCGGAGCTCTTGGATCCCCTCTAGTTGAGCCCCACCTGCATTCGGACTCACGCACTTTCTCCACGTTCAGGGTTTTTGACATGAAGCTGGATGACATGTTAGACCTCTGCCCTCCTTTGCAACTACCTTCGACAAGGCTGCTGCCTCCCAAACAGCAAGTACTTCCTTCTGTCCTTCCTCTACTCCCTCCGCCTCCGCTGTGGTTGCGAAGCCTCCTAAAGACCACAAGAAGTCTGAAGGACGCCCTGTGGCCAAACCGGACCTCTCTTCAAAACTCGGTGAAAATGGCAAGCTAATGCCGGAAGAGCATAAGCACCGTTTCGACGGGAATCTTTGTATGTTTTGTGGCTTGTCTGGCCATATGGTCAAGGACTGCCTGAAATCATCCTCTTGCACTTCTAAGGCATGAATTGCCCAAACTGCGCATTCTACAGCTCCTCCTGTAGAACCAAAAAATTAGTTTGCAACTCTGTGGACTCAGCACAAACCCGGGGTTGCATTACTCCCTTGCATGCTATCAAAGAGGTTTGCTTGAGTGCCACCTTGATATCCAAAACATCCTCCCTCACCATTCCCATTTTTCTTCTTCTCTTTCGTCTGAAAATGGTCTATTTTCTCCTCCTCCGTCTCTCCCTTCTGCTGTTGATTCAGGAAAACTGTTTTCTCCAAATGGTCTACCTCCTTCATCATCTGTTGCTCCAATTCCTCTGTCCTCACTTCCTCTTTCTCCTTTGCCTGTTACTTCTGTCCCTCCCAATAATAAAAACACCCCCAATGAGCAATACCAAGCTCTCATTGATTCAGGATCATTGGATTGTTTCATTGATGAAAAGTTCGTGACTAAGAACAACCTGTCAACTTATCCGGTTTTACCTTTGTCTCTCTGCTTGTTTGACGGGACCACGGGTTCCATCATCACTAAAGCAGTAGACATTGAACTCCATTTTTCTGCTGGTAACATCACCCAGACAAGTTTCTACATCACCTCATTGGATGGTACTTGTTCCATGGTTCTAGGACACAACTGGCTCACCCACCACAATCCGTTGATTGACTGGGTAAAGAGCAGTATCTCATTCTGAACCTCTGAACATACCAGTCCTGCCTCCGTGCGCACCCCTCTGTTGCATCTGGAACTTATTCCACCTATTGACCCCACTACCCCGATTATACCGATTGCATCTGACTGCCAGGCTCCCTCCATCAAGTTCGTTAGCTGCTCCGCATTCGCAAAGCTGTGCAAACTCAAAGGCTCTACTTCATATAGTCTGAGCACACTCCTGATAGAAGCTAAGCTCCATGCTGCTTCTTCAGCCTCTGAAGCTGTCAACCTTTCAGCCGTTCCAGAGCAGTACCACGATTTTGCAGATGTGTTTAGCAAGAGCAAAGCCTCCATACTAGCGCCACATCATGAACACGACTTGAAGATCGACCTGGAGGAAGCACATCACCACCCCTAGGAACCCTTTACTCCCTCTCTCCCCTGGAACTCGAAGCTCTTCGTGTGTTCTTGGAGGAACACTTGGCTTCCAGTTTCATCTGCCCTGCTACATCCTCCCATGCAGCACCAGTTCTCTTTGTCCGCAAGAAGGATGGTTCGCTCCGCCTTTGCGTCGACTTCCGAGGACTGAACAAGATCACAAAGAAGGATCATTATCCGCTTCCCTGCATATCAGACCTCCTTGATGCTCCTAGCCATGCCAAAGTCTATACTAAACTCGACCTCTGCCATGTGTCCCACTTGGTCTGTATTGCTGCAGGCAATGAGTGGAAGACTTCTTTTCACACCCACTATGGATCCTACGAATGGCTAGTCATGCCATTTGGTCTGACTAATGCCCCTGCAGCTTTCCAACGATTCGTCAACACACTCTTTGCTGACCTCTTGGATGTTTCCATGGTTGTGTATCTGGATGATATCCTCACTTACTCTGAGGATGTTGCTTCTCACCAGGAGCATGTCCGTGAGGTCCTCCAGAGACTCCATGCTAATGGCCTTTATGCCAATCTGAAGAAATGCGAATTCCACACTGATACTATGGAGTATCTCAGCTACTGCTTATCTCCAGCTGGACTCACCATGTCCGCAGAGAAGGTTAAGGCTGTTCAGGACTGGCCTGAGCCCCATAAGGTTAAGGATGTCCAGTCCTTCCTCAGCTTCGCAAACTTCTATCGGCATTTCATCCACAAGTATTCTGACATTGTAGTACCCTTGATGCGGCTCACATGTAAGGATACCCCATGGCTCTTCTCCAATGAATGTCACTCCGCTTTCCATCTTCTTAAAGATGCCTTCACCTCCACCCCCATCCTTACTCATTGGGTGCCTGATGCTCCGCTCATCGTGGAGACAGATGCTTCTGATTATGCAGTGTCAGGGATCCTCTCCATCCATTGTTCTGACAGTGAGATACGCCCTCTCGCTTTTCGCTCACATACATTGTCCCCACCGGAGTTGAATTATGACACCCATGATAAGGAGCTCCTCGCTATACATGAGGCATTTAAGGGCTGGTGTCATTATTTAGAAGGATCCGGAGATCCAATCGATGTTGTCACCAATCACAAGAACCTTGAATACTTTTCCACTATGTAGCTCCTGACGTGGCATCAAGCCCATTGGTCTGAGTTTCTAACATGATAGTCCGCTTCTGCCCTGGAAAACTCAGTGCCAAACCTGATGCGTTGACTAGACATTGGGATGTCTATCCCAAAGAAGGGGATATGGACTATGCTCGCATCAATCTGCAGAACTTCAGGCCTGTTTTTTCATCGGAATTTCTCGCATCATCCCTACAAGCTACCTATCTGGCTGCTTCTGTTATTGAAGCCAGTTCCATGGTCAATACAGAGACACTGCACACAGACATCATCTCCGCACTCCCCTCGGATACTTTTGTATCATCACATCTCTCCTCTCCCATACCTCCTGACTCTCGTTGGTCACTAGATGCTGAAGGCCTGTTGAGGCTGGATCACCGCATCTATGTTCCTGACCTGAATGATCTCCGACTTCAGATCTTGTGTAACAAACATGATCATCCACTTTCAGGCCACTTTGGCCAGAATCGGATGCTAGATCTGATTCATCGAGATTACACCTGGCCCGGAATCCACACCTTTGTCAAGAACTATGTCTCATCTTGTACATCGTGCACCCACACCAAGGTCCCTCACCACAAGCCTTTTGGCTTGTTGAAACAACTCCCCATCCCCAAACGTCCTTGGAACTCCATATCCATGGATTTCATAGAACAACTCCCCTCCTCCTCTGGTTTCACTTCTGTGCTGGTCATCATGGATCGTTTATTGAAGCAATGCATCTTTGTCCCCACTTACGATACCATCACCTGGCCGGAGCTGGCAAAGTTGTTCCTTCTCCACGTGTTTTCCAAACACAGAGTCCCTTCCCATATCACCCCCAATAGGGGTCCGGAGTTCATTTCACACTTCTTCCATTCGCTTGGTAAAGCCCTCGACATCCACCTCCACTTCACCTCCGGTTATCACCTAGAAGGAGATGGACAAACAGAGCGTATGAACCAGATGCTAGAACAGTACTTGCATATCTATTGCAATTATCAGCAGGACAATTGGGCTGAACTCTTGCCCCTTGCAGAGTTCACCTATGTTAGAACTGGGCAAGGGCAGACGATTCCGGAGGGGAACCAGAGACTTAGCAAGGAGGGACCTTGGCCTCAGCGACTCGAGCGAAGCACTGTGCCATTGCTGTTTGTCCATTTGGTCCTTAATTTCAGAGGCAGTGAGCAGGAAGTCTCTAGGGGGCATTTCAGGTTGATTTTGGATGGAAGGTCCAAAACAAGTATGTACAAGCACCTGTATATAATAGGGAGACGAAAGCACAAGGAAATCAAAGGGGGTCCAAAATGGAACAAAGGCATCCAAACGGGAACAAAGGGATGACAGAAGCGGAGTGGCACCAAAAGGTCATAGGTTAGAACCTGTGGTACATCCGAAAGGAGATAGGGAGAGGGGCAGGAAGATGAGGTGAAGTGGGGATGATGACTAACTGGCTAGAATGGTGAGAAGCAGCAGTCCAAATAAGGGTGAGGGGAAAGCGCAAAAGATACATTACAATTGGTGAAAGTGCCGAGTATGATCTGTGGAGCTCAGAGGTTGTGGAGGTTACGGAGGTTATGGAGGTGGGGTTGAAAGTCTGAGGAATGTTGGCAATGGTGTTTACATAGTATGAGGTCACCAATGCAATGGACTGAAGCCAAGGTGGAGTCAAAGTCCGATGGAACTATGATGGAATCTCGGAGTGAAGGTACGAGCGGTGTCTGAGTGCAGGGTATGGGACAGCAGCGGAAGGTCATAACTTGCCAGAGGTTTGGCAGGAGAGGGGAGGAGAAAGGAGAGTGATGAGAGGAGTGGGGAGAGGAGTGGAGGAATGGTGTCAGGTCCGAAGGTGAGTATCGGAGCAGACGGAAGTAGGGTGTGTTGGAGAATGGATATCTGTTCCCATCGGTATAGAGTTTAACAGCCTATACCGGCATGGTCAAATGGGCGAGTTGTGTAATGGTAGCACACTGAGAGGTCCTGGTTTCGATGCCAGGCTTGTCCATGATTTTATGTCCTTGTCTTGTGACCTTAACTGTATCATTCAGTTGGATCTCACGGAGTAAGTCCTGCGGGGCAACGTGAAATTTCTTCAGGGTGGAGGTAGGGTAGGACTCCGGAGGTGATGAGGATGAGGGTCCAGGAGTCAGTTCAGGATCAGGTATGTACAGATATGACAGCCTACAATAATGCTCCTAGTGCAACCACTGGCATTGTTGTGGGGACAACTCTGTGTACCGCAAAAAGTCGGATTCTGCAGAATTTGGCCACCAACATACACCACATACCCTCTGACGCTCCCGATGCTCATTCTATCACTATCCAACACTCCATACACTCACTCCTTATTTTTTCATAATTTCCCCATCATTCCCGACAACCCCAAGCAAAATTCCCACGCCCAACCATGCCGCCAATTTCACCCCCTCTCCAAACCTCCATACCCACACTCACAACCCAGCCGTTTTTCCACCCGATAGTGATGCTCTACCACCCTTCTTCACCCCCGGAGCATTTCCCAGAATGGCAATCCCATACCCGGATGGTTCAGCATGGAGTATACTCTCACATGGTCTTGACAGCACCTGTCAATGGCCACATCTCAAGAAGTACTGCACCAAATGGGACGAATAGGGGCTCGTTGGAAAGCTGGAGACGAGGAGGTTGCTGACGGGAGGATAGGCGGGCGCTGTGGCGAAGTGTTGCGGAGTTAACCTTCACAATTTCCATTTCGGACCCATTATCACATATTCCCCATTCATTCATTTTTCTTTTATTGTTTCTTTGTTCCCAATTGGATATTCATCATTTACGGTTGCCTAACGGCCCGTTTACATTCCCCCATGCCATTCATTCCATTTCAAACATATATAAACTAGATAACAGCTTGTACATAACAAGTTAGTATTGAATAGACCCGTGAAAGAGAAAGCAGAAGTTACATCCAAGTGGCAAAGACGCCATCCACGACTCTAACGCCTCACATCTGAGACCCCTTTCCTCATAACCCTCGGCCTTGACGTCCAAGAGAGACGTAGGTGAGTGTTGAGTTGAGGCTCTAACAGACCCGCTAGCGCCCCAGGACCCAAAAACCTGAACCTCCATCACACACGCATTCACTACCATCCTCCCCCCTTTCTCTGTCTCGAGTCTGGGCAATAGACCCATTACAGCATCTCTCCCTTCTTCACCAACAAGGGCTACCATCTGAACCTCTCCATCCACCCAGAGCAAGATCTGTCTTCATTAAGTGCACAGGAGTACACTGTGGATCTCAACTCTCTCCATCAATTCCTCTGTGAGGAGATGCACCATGCCCAGATCCGTTATCAGGGTCCGGCAGATGCTAGGCACATCCCAGCTCCTGATTTCAAGGTCAGTACTTCAGTCTATGTCAAGGCCAAGTACCAGACCTTTGAGGAAGTTGTCCAAGAAGAATCTCGGCCCCTTCAAGATCATTGCTCATGTGGGTAGTCACTCCATCACGCTCCACCTCCCTGAGTCCATGAGAGCCATTCACCCAGTCTTCCATGTGTCTCAAATCGAACCGGCCACTCCTAATGTCATCCTGAACCACAACCAACCTCCACCTCCACCGATTGTGATCAATGGACAATCTGAGTTCGAGATTGGCAAAATCCTCAACTCGAAGATTGATTGCTGTAGATGGGGTTGTAACCTCGTCTACACCGTGCATTGGTTAGGTTATGAGGGGACTGTCATATCCATGCATACCCGATCCTGATCCGACTCCTGGACCTCCATCTTCACCACCTCTGGAGTCCTACTCTACCGCCGTCTGTTCCGATATTCACCTTCGGACTGGACACCACTCCTCCTCTCACCCCTCATGCCACCTCCACCCTTCTGTCATTCTCCTACCCTATCTCCTGTCAGGGCCCGGCCCTCGTTCCGTGACGGGCCCAAGGGGATCCTCCGAGTCGCTGGGGTATCTAGTCCCAGTCCGAGGTCTTCAAACTCACTGAGGGGGCTAGCCCCAGCCTTCACAGGAAATGAGTTGAGAAGAAGGGTAACCTTCTCAACCTCCTGTGAAGCCGCTACAAATGGGAGCCGGGAACTATACAGTTTTCGGCTCTTTGCCGACTTTCCATAATTGGCACCCCCCCGTGGGAAGATTCTGGGCGAGCAGCTCGCCCAGAAAGTTCCCACGGTTGTGGCTGTGATGGTTTCTGGGCGAGTAACTCGCCCAGAACGTTCCCACGGTCTGCATGCATGCAGGATTGTGGAACAGTGAAGGGAAAAATAGGAGAAAATGGGGGAAGGGTACCTGAGGGTGTGTGGGGTCAGGGGCTGTGCCCTGACATCTCCGTCCGCTCCGATACTCACCTCGGACCAAACACCACTCTGCTACTCCTCCACTACTCCTCCTCTTACTCCTCCTCTTACTCCTCATGACACCTCCACCCTTCCGTTACCCTTTACCCTTCTCCCATCCACTCCAATACTCACCTTCGGACCTGACACCTTTCCTCTCCTCCACTCCTCACCCCACTCCTCTCTTCTCTCTCTTCCCCCTGACCCTCTTCCACCAACCCTCTGCCTAGTTACAACCTTCCACTGCTGTCCCATACCTTGTACTTGGACACCACTCGTACCTTCGCTCCGAGATCCCATCATAGTTCTGACCTCGGACTTTGACTCCACCTGTCATATCCGTACAATCCCGACCTCCGCTCCAGGCTCCTGGAACTGTTAGAGACGGGATTATTGTCAGAGTCGGAACACTGTCAGGAGGCAGATAGAAGATGGATTGGGTTCTGTCTGAGTTGAGGTCGGAGGTGATGCAGAGGTCTGTTGGAGCACACGTGCGGATATGTGGGTGGAAATATGCGGTGCGTCCGGAAGTGCTGTTCAAGGTTAGCAGAGTGGGATCACGGCCTCAGCGACTCAGGTGGAGCGCTGTGCCCTGAGCTTGACATTTGGGGGAGATCCCATATTTACAGACTGACACTCACAGCGGACTTCAAACAAGACTTGCAGGTGGAGCGGACCTGTAGGAGGAGCGCGGACTCCGCGAGCATGGACTCAGAGGGGGGGAAGCCCCCTTTGCAGAAGGAGAGACTCAGACCAGACAGGGGGGGTACTCTAGTTGATTTCAGACTGAGGTCCCCAAAAGTATTTACAAGGTATAAGTAGGTAAGAGAAATCAAAAGAGGGACTGGTCGGTCTGGTGTGGAAATGAGCAGGGACTTGTCAAACTAAATCAAGGACGAGAACCCGGGAAATGGGAGGCAAGGAATGAATAAAGTCAAAGCGGATCAAGTACCAATATTGACAGATTAAATGAATGAATAGGAAAGTGCAATAGCACATGGTGTTAGAACTAGGCGGATTCGGACGACTCCGGAGTGGAATCGGAGACTTATCATGGAAGGACCTCGGCCTCAGCGACTCAGGCGGAGCGCTGTGCCATTGCTGGTTGTCCTAGGGGTCCCTAATTTCGGATCTAGCAGAGGGAAAGTCTCTTGGGGGGATTCAAGTCGATTTCAGACTGAGGTTACAAGTTACTATGTACATTGTATATAAGGAGGGGTCCGGAATCAAAAGGAGTGAGGGTAGGACGAAAGGAGACAAAGGGAGATGGAAAGAGGAACAACACCGAGGGTCAAGGGTTTGACTCAATGGTGTTTCTCAAAGGAGGAATGAAGGGCCAAGGCCCAAGGAGGAAGGAAGGAGGTTGGGAGTGGGGAATGGCTAGCTGACTGAATAGAAGGAAGCAGCAGCTCAAATAGGAATGAGGGAGAATAGCGGAATTGAAATGGACAATGCAATAGTTGCAAGGTCCGGAGTAAGTCCGGAAAGTCCGAACTCGGAGGTTAAACTCTGGAATATTGGCAAACGTAATGAGCTAACCAATACAATGGGTATAAGCGGAGGTGGGGTCAAAGTCCGAGGTCGGAGCTAAGACCGGAGGTTCCGGAGACAGAGACGCAAATGGGATTCTGGAGCGGAGGTCCGGAGTTGGGAGCATAGGTGTTGCATACTCATCTGGAGGGTGTTGAGGTTGGGGTCGGACCCGGAATGTCCCGGAGTCGGACTGAAGGTGGTGTCAGAGCCGGAGGTGGGATAACCTCTTGGGAGTCGGCAAGGAGGAGGTGACGGAAGGGAAGTAGGACTCCGGAAGTCAGGTTCGGAGTTCCGGGAGCCCAGAGCGGAGGTCGGGATTGTATGGATATGACACATGGATCAAATGCCAATATTGGGGTGAACATAATAGGCACTCGGCAAGGAATGAATGTTATGTTGCCGAGTGGCAAAAATGGCCAGAGGACAAAAGTGGAGGTCAGCGCGCGGCACTGATACAAGTCCGCAAATAAGCGGGGTCAGTGCGGTGCCGACACAAGTCCGCGAACAGAGGTTGATCTGTCGGCACTGTCACACAAGGACAGCATGAAGGCCAACAGAGGTACAGAGGGGAGTGGGAGTGTTGACCTGACCAGAGGTGTCAAGGGCAACCAGAAGTGGCCAGAGGGTGCAGAGATGGGCAGAGGGCATGGAGTGGGGAGAGGGTGCAGAATGCACGGAAGCGGGGCATGGCTGTGACCACATAGCGGGAAGCAATGAGTGTGGTTCAGATGGAGACAAGGCAGGCATAGGAACTGGAGGTAAGGTCGGAATACCAGCAGGGTCTAGGTTCTGATTATTGGCCAAGTCTCATGCAATAAGGCAGGGGGCCAGACAGTGGGTTGGGGGCTGGTTAGGATGGGTTTCGGGTCGGCAGATTCGCCTATCGGCATTGGTTCGCCGCTGACAGAGCCCTGGGATTTGTTGGTCATGACAGGAACTCCAAACCTGACTTCCAGAGTCCTACTTCCCTTCTGCCACCTCCTCCTTGCTGACTTCCAAGAGGTTATCCCACCTCCGGCTCCAACACCACCTTCGGTCCGACTCCAGAACATTCTGGGTCCGACCTCATCCTCGACACCTTCCAGACGAGCACGCAACACCTATGCTCCCGACTCCGGACCTCTGCTCCGGAATCCCGTTTGCATCTCCATCTCTGGAACCTCCGGTCTTAGCTCCGACCTCGGACTTTGACCCCACCTCCGCTTATACCCATTGTATTGGTTAGCTCATTCCATTTAATTACCTTTGCCAATATTCCGGAGTTTAACCTCCGAGTTTGGACTTTCTGGACTTACTCCGGACCTTGCAACTATTGCATTGTCCATTTCAATTCCGCTATTCTCCCTCATTCCTATTTGGGCTGCTGCTTCCTTCTATTCAGTCAGCTAGCCATTCCCGACTCCCAACCTCCTTCCTTCCTCCTTGGGCCTTGGCCCTTCATTCCTCCTTTGAGAAACACCATTGAGTCAAACCCTTGACCCTCGGTGTTGTTCCTCTTTCCATCTCCCTTTGTCTCCTTTCATCCTACCCTTGTTCCTTTTGATTCTGGACCCCTCCTTATATACAGTGTACCTAGTAACTTGTAACCTCAGTCCGAAATCGACTTGATTTCCCCCCAAGAGACTTCCCCTCTGCTAGATCCAAAATTAGGGACCCCTAGGACAACCAGCAATGGCACAGCGCTCTGCATGAGTCGCTGAGGCCAAGGTCCTTCCATGCTAAGTCTCTGATTCCATTCCAGAGTCATCCGAATCCGCCTGATCTAACACCACCTTGGCTTAAGTCCATTGCATTGGTGACCTCATACTGCGTAAACACCATTGCCAATATTCCTTGGACTTCCAACCCCACCTCCATAACCTCCGTAAGCTCTGTGACCTCTGAGCTCCACGGATCATATTTGGCACTTTCACTGCTTGTAATGTATCTCTCGCATTTTCCCCTCATCCTTATTTGGACTGCTGCTTCTTCCCATTCTAGCCAGTTAGTCATCATCCCCACTTCACCTCACCCTCCTGCCCCTCTGGGCTTCACCCTCCCTATCTCCTTTCGGATGTACCACAGGTTCTACCCTATGACCTTCAGTACCGTTCCACTTTCGTTTTCCCTTTGTTCCCATTCAGACGCCTTTGTTCCCATTCGGACCCTCTTCATTTCCTCATGCTTTCACCCTCTCCATTATATACCGGCCCTTGTACATACTCGTTTTAGGCCCTTAGTCTAAAATCAACCTGAAATGCCCCCTAGAGACTTCCTGCTCGCCGCCTCTGAAATTAAGGACCAAATGGACAAACAGCAATGGCACAGCGCTCTGCTTGAGTCGCTGAGGCCAAGGTCCCTCCTTGCTAAGTCTCCGGTTCCCCTCTGGAATCGTCCACCCTCACCCAGTTCTAACAGGGACTGATGAGGAATACTCTTCGCTCTTGGCTTCGGAACTTGATCAAGCTCCTGATCTCGTTGCAGCCTTCCATGCCTGCTATCAGCACAAGCCTGGGCCTGAGTATTAGGTTCGATAAAAAATTTCCTTCTCTTCTCCACTACCTCTCCTCCTCCAGTGCCAACAATCCTCCTGTCTGCAGTCACCTCCCTTAGCCTCTCTCATAGGTCTTACGGCCTTCAGGGGTTCAGGCCTAAGAAGGGGATACTGTCATATCCATACCAACTCCGCCCAACCTCCACTCTACTCCACCACCATTCCAGTCCACCTCCGGTCCGTCCTCCCCCTGCACCTCTGCCATACCCTCCAGTATACCTCCAGTTCACCTCCACCTCCGATCTCCGGTACCTTCTCTGGTACCTCTTATCCTCACCTTAAACGTTTATTAATATTTCTACCTACCCAATATTACTACAGACCTCCTAGGACCTCCACCACCCCCACAAAGGTTTTCCCACTCTCCAATAGCTGTCGCTAATTCCACCCTTCACCTACCCACTCCACAATGCTCGATAAGGTGATTCTCTCATGAGCTTGCCAACCCGGCAAGTGGGTAAGTCCCTCTTGGGTTTTCCCCTTTGTCTTGTATTATGTATATAAGTCATGTACTGTAGTTGATGGCACCTGAGTGCAAAATCGACAAACAACTATCCCCCAGAGTTTGCGCCCCTCATTCTGAAGTTAAGGACCAGACTCTTAAGTGTTACCGAACGTAGGCACAGCACTCCTCTCCAAGTCGCTGAGGCCATGGTCCTCCCACCCGTTCTCTACCTCCGGCCTCCCTTCCGGGGAAAGGTCCAGGAACACTGCCCCTCCTCACCATGTCTCTGACAGCCCTATTCAGTCTGCCTCCCAACTTTGCCATCCTTTGTCCATTCACTCTTCACTTCCATTCATTCCTTCTGTTCCATTTCCCTGGTCCTCATCACTCATTTAGTTTTGTTGCACTTACCATTCCACTCCTGTCCCGTGCCAGACCGACCGGCCCCTTCTTTGTTCTCCTTTCGTATTTATACTTGTAGTTTACCATCGATGTACCTCAGTTTGAATATCAACTAGAAATCCCCCAAAGTCCCCTTGTCTCTAAGTTCACTGCTAAGCTTCATCTTCGCCTGAGTGTCAGGGCATGTCAGGGCACGCCCGCCTGACCCGGCCCCACCTAACCCGGTGCCCCACCATCCACTCCTCCCGACCTCCCCCCTCTTCCCCTTTTTCTCCCTTCCCTTTCTCCTTCTCCTTCTTTTCTATTCTCTCTCCTCTTTATTCCTTTCTTATCACACGGACGACTTCCTTTGTATCAATGTACCATTGACCCGGCTGCAGTGTAACGCGCCCGAACCCGGACACACCGGACGCTCCTAGGACCTCTTACAGAGGTACCCAGACAGGGGTGGCTGTGTGCTCGGATGACGTGGCGCTTCCCACGTGGCCTTCAACCACATGTATATAAACATAGCCTAAGTGGGAACTGAGAAGCAACCTTCTTCTCACATTTCCTGCTTTAGGCAAGTAGCTTACACCTCCCTTGATAATGACAATAACACATTTCCCGCTTTAGTCTTAGTGGGCAGGGACCCTTGTCTGCTTCGGGCCCGTTGCTACGTGCACCCGTGTCATACCTACCGGACCCTCAGCCTCGGGCGATACACCCAGGCGTTCTCGACCCCGGGTCGGTCCCTGACAGGGCACACCCGCCTGACCCGGGCCCACCCGGGCCCACCTGGCCACACCACACCCGCTCCCCACTGTCTATCCCCCTCCCCCTCCTTCCTCCCTCTCCTCCCCTTTCCTTTCCCTCTTCTTTCCCCTTTCTTTATTTCATTCTTCTCATCTTCCTCTTCTTGTTTATTTCTTTCTATCTACATGGACCACCTTCCTTTGTATCGATGTACTATTGACCCGTCCAGCCCACACACCCCGGACGGCTTCCCGCTGCGCCCAGCACGCGCGCATGTAGCGGACGCTCTCGGGATCCCCACGGGGACACCCGGATGCCTGCGGCTGCCTCCGAGGATGACGTGGCACCTGTCATGTGACTCAAGCCGCATGTACATAAATGTACCTGAAGTGGGAACCGAAGAAGTAACCTTCTTCTCACATTCTCCACTTCAGGTAAGTAGTATAGTTTTCCCCTTTAATAATAATAACACATTCTCCACTTCAGTCTGAGTGGCCAGGGACCACTGTCCCGGATCGGGCCCACCAGTACGCACGCCCGCTCCACACCCTGCGACGGCCTCAGTGCTGGATATTACCCCCGGGCCCTCTCGACCCCGGACGCATCCCTGACACTGAGTCAACGTTGCTGCAAGGTCCCTCCTGCTAACTTGAAATATGGGACAGCCTAGAACACGTGGTGCAATGCTCCAGTTAAGTCATTGAAGCCGAAGTCCCAACCCCCACAACTGTCAGGACACAGCAAGGAGGGAGCAAGTGTGCCTGGACCTTTCCCAGAAGGGAGGCTGGAGGTAGAGGATGAGTGGAAGGACCATGGCCTCATCAACTCAGAGGGGAGCACTGCGCCTATGTTCGGTAATGCTTAGTGTTGGGTCCCTAACTTCAGAACGTGGGGTGCAAACTCTGGGGGATAGTCATTATTGTCGATTTTGCACTGAGTGTCAGGGCACACACCCTGACTAGCCCGGACCCGGACCCACATCCGGACCTGCTACACTTCCCATGCACATTCCTGCACTGCATGCTCCGTGCACCACATGATCCAGCCCCAGATCCTGCCTCATGTGACTTCCGGGTATCCCTGGAAGTTTTCACCATATTGGGGCCACTGTGGGAAAGTGAGAAATTAACCTTCTTCTCACTTTCTTACCCATAGTAGATTGTGCCCTGGACAGGGCTGTTTACAGTTAGGTTGTGGGTTGTAGAGAGAGGGGTCATGGGGACCCAGGGTCTGTCCCCTGACACTGAGGTGCCATCAACTACAGTACATAACTTATATACATAATACAAGACAAACAGGAACAAAGGGAAAACCCAAGATGGACTTACCCACTTGCCAGGTTGGTGAACTCATGAGAGAATCGCCTTATTGAGCACTGTGGAGTGGGTAGATGAAGGGTGGAATTAGCGACAGCTATTGGATAGTGGGAATACCTTTGCAGGGTTGGCGGAGGTCCTAGGAGGTCCATAGTAATATTGGGTAGGTAGAAATATTAATAACCTTCTATGATTAGGATAAGGGGTACTGGAGAAGGTACCGGAGATCAGAGATGGAGGTGGACCAGAGGTGTAGTATGCCAGAGGTGAGGGAGGGGACGAACTGGAGGTGAACCGGAATGGTGGCAGAGTAGGTTGGAGGTTGGGTGGAGTTGGTATGGATATGACAATGATGCCTTGCAACAGAGTAGCACATTAGCTAAGTGTCCACTCATGTCACTGCAAGTGGGAATCTGCTACTGTCTCCAGGAAACGGAAGGTAGCACTCCAACTCACTCCCCAAAAGCTAGGGAAGAAAGAGAAAGGGGGCTGAAAGGGTGTTGCAGTAAGAACAGGTCTGTATAATCAATGGGAAGGGGGATTTTGGGGAAATATATAACTCTGGTAACTCTTGCTTATCTTCTTTCCATGGTGGATTTCCCTAAAGGTCACGATAGCCCTTTACCAATCGTGTGGCCACTCACAGCACCCAAGTACACAGACTTCAAAAGTAGTGGGAGGGGGGGAAATCTCTGGTCCGTTTCAATCGCTATGTACATATACCCATTCAGCAAACATACAATCTGTGAAAAGAGACCAAAATATGTGGGTTTGGCTGAACTAAGCCTCCACCAACAATGGCGGTAAGGTTCGGCTGCCGTTGGCTTAGAATAAAATTCCAAACAACAAAGGAAATTGAAAAGAAAAACACTGCGTCAAACCTCTGTCCCTTTATCCCACTCGACTCTCCTCATCCATAGCTTTCTAATGATACTGATTTTGTGAAATTTGGTGGAGATTTGACTGAGAACAGGAATTCTCAGAAACGGAATATATATCTTGATTATCTGTGCACAGGGAAACTTGGGCCAAATAATATGCCATAATTCCAAGACTCCTCCAATGTCTTCTTTAGCATTTGTATCATTTAACTAGCCCATATTCTCCTGGAATTTCACTGAGACTAGCTTGCATGTGAGCATCCACATAGTTCATATTGTCCTGTGACTCCCATCATGCCTAATAATCAGAATATCTCCACAACCACTGAACCGATTAGGGTGAAATTCAACACTGAGTCTTTGGGCATTTTTCTGGATTTAATGACCCCAAGATCGTCCTCTTCCGTTAACTTTTGACCTTGTTCCCATGGTCGTGGTCAAGTGCATGGACTTCGCACATGAGGACATCTCAGGTTGAATTTCTCCACCAAATCTCAACCAATTCCTTTGCAGAAAGACTCTTTCAGTTTGTACGAAAACCCTCTTTCTTCTTTCTTATTACTCCCTCCTACAATTCCTTTTTCCTAATAATGTACAAGTGCAGGAGTCCAATTTTGATGTTTTGCTGCGTAAGGTTCCATGAAATTGAGCACACCTGTTATGCACTCCTACATCACCGCACTCTGCACTGCACTCTGCTCCGCTTCCCACAATCACCTCGAATACTGTTTCTGACAGAGTAGTTGTAAAGGCCCAGTACCCTTTTGCCTCTACCCCATTGAATATACAGCACATTAAAGCTTATATTTAGACAGAATATCTGAGGCCTGAGCTGATTGAATGCTTCAAAACTGTATTAAGCTCATTGATGGTGGATTCATCCAGAGAACTTGACTTCTGAATTGTAATCCAAAGGGTACTTAGTTGTTTTCTAACATTTGCAGCATGCATCCATGAGTGGAGATGGCTGGGTACAAGTCTGGAGTTGACCAGTGAAGATGGATTCTTCAACTGGTCAACACAGGTTGCCAACCTGAATTGACTTCTTGTGATCTTGTGACTTGTGACTTGTGATCTTCTTGCTCATGACCTCACTTCTGGTGATCTCACAACTCTTGCTCTGCTCCACTCCGTTCTCACGCTCTTAGTGCCGAGAGGTTTGTGACAGTGTCACGGCTGTATAGATGTGGCTGTGCAGTCACGGGACTACCCCAACTACACTCGCCAATGTATGTACATGGAAAAGAGCACTGTTTTGTAGTGCAAGGGTTTATCCCTGCAACAGCACGAATGCTGATGCTGTTCCTGGAAATTGACCTCGACACCGAAAACCCTGCCTTTGGCAGGCCAGAAACGTGACAGAGGCAACTCCAGCGTCTCTGACAAGTTCACCCCACCTAGAAAAGAACCCAAGATGTCTTTCACCCCCAATGAAAACCCCGCACAGAGCCAGATACTGGCTGAAAATGGCAATATTCCCGGTGTATATGATATAGTGTACATCTGTATCGAATATATATACAGGCTCCATGCGCAACCGCCAATTAACCAATCAATGAGCACATCACCCAGTTCAACTAAGATTTAGCACAAGGATATCACTATGTCATTTTCGTAAGGAACGTCCCCCCTCCGATCCAGAGAACAAGCTTCGAGCAGAGCTCGATCGATAAATCTCCCATGCAAGCTACCTATGCCTCCGTCGGAAACAGCGTCAGCATTCTCAGCCGCGTCGATTGAAGAGCGAACCAAAGGGGTCCTCTATTTTCAATCATCAACTTCTTCACCGTGTCATCGCTCACGTCATCTAGCGGATAAAGGAACGCATCACGGACGAGCATGATGTTCACCTGCAAGCGTTCGATGTCTTCTGGGGTGTATCGGGATAGAAGGATATCTTCCAGTCGATCCAGTTCAGAGGGGCCGATTTGTACAGAGATCTTCCCCCAGTCGATCATGTCGAAGAAAGGGTAGTGCGACTTTTGGCCCACAAGGACTGGTATGCATCCTGCGTATACGGAGTCCACTAAACGTGTGGCCCAACCTGTCCAATAATTAAGGCCCCTGGTTAGTATATCGATCCCCAGAAACAATAAATGATAGAGGGGATTATGGTCGCAAGAAGGGGGGGGGAGCTCACCAGTGGTTCCCGCAGGCTGCGGACAGAAGATCGTATCGTTAAGAATGCCCGTATAACCATAATCCCCCGTGCTCCCAAAAATACTTCTCAATTTTGGACCATTAGGGTATAGCCTTTTCTCCGTCTCTCCCGATTTCCAACCCTCGCGCCCGCACCCCAGCCTCACACGATTAATGTAGCCCGTTCCCCAGCCGGTGCCGGCGAACGTCACAAGGACCCGACGATCACGCGCAGGACGAACATTGGCAATGTCTGAAAACTCCGCGAGGAGATTCGAAGACCCGCAAGTTCGAGGCGGTATGCTAAGTTGGAAAAAAAAAGTAGCAAATCAGTGTTTAGTCGAATACAAAGTTAATTGCAGATAAATCATACACGACATGCTGCTGCGGCCAATAACAGGGAGTGTTTAAATCACCCATAACGCTCCAAGGGGTCGTCGATCTGACCATAGGACTCAGATCTGGAACGTTTTCTCGCATTCCCCAAACCGACCTGTTTTTTTTTTTGCCAGAAAAAAGCGAATCTCATTAGGACACGAATAAATCGAGGACGAGGAGTCCGTCCCACGTACCACTCGAAATGCATGCATGAGCCCCAATCATGTGTAAAAGGAATAATGACTTTGGATGCATCGAATCCAGCCACGGTCTTCAGCGCGTGCTGATACCTCTGGTCGATCCCATCGTTCCGTGCCTGATAATGTGGAACGTAAGTCATCTCAGCATCGACCCCTGCTTCAACTCCCATCACCCTGAGAGCCTTTTCGAGTTGTGAGTCCGCAGAGAAACAGTGGGAAATCTGGAGTCTATCAATGTGATATTCTTCATTCCATAGACGGTCTCCTTCTGGAAGAGGGGCGACGTGGACACGAGGGAGGGGGACGTTGGCAGCAACAAAACTGGCGGCCTGAGGACGAAGGACGTTCTGCCACGATGAACGTTTGACCATATCACTCAGAGTCGTTTCTTCCGGCCCGGAAGGAGGGAAGGAGATGGAAGCTGGATCAGAGACAGCGGGCACAAGACGTCGTTGCCTGGGAACGCAACTCGACAAGACACATTGACAATCTCCAGTATCCAAACAAATGGTTGGGTGATCACAGAGATTCGAGCAGGCAGGCAAATTTGCGTCAACCCACTCAATAGGCAGCCTGCTCATTTTGGTATCGTCGGACTCCCTCAACCTCTCAGTCGGCAAAGTCGCCAGATCACGTTGCACTTTGTTTAAAGCTCGTTCCAAACGATAGCAGGAAGTCCTCGATGGGGAAGCGGAAAATGGTCGCTCTAAAGATGACCTCTGAAACTCGATGGAATAATCCAACGCTAGTTTCGAAACACCTGATATCAGAAACAGCCCGAGGTAGCGAAGAGAAGAAGAAAGCAACTCACGGTCATCACGAAGGAAAGGCCATGGTGCAGGACCCTCACAACAAACGGGCGAAATCCTAAATGGCCACTCGTTCCGAGTCTGATTCGACACAATGGAAAAGTTCCCTCCAACGACCGTTGGACTCATGAGATATAGATCCGTATCTGGAACGACAAATCGAAGGGTTGCGTGGTCATCTGGGTTGACCTCTATCTTCCAATCCACGACCGGTTGAGGAAGAATACTATCGATCTGCTCTTTCGTCATCTTCGGAAGTTCAACCGGCCCCAAATCAGGACGCATCACACCAAGCCACCATTCATCGTATAGCGGTCTAATGCTATAAATTTGTCTCTCTTTTGTCCATTGTCCAGACTTATAGATCCGCAATGACTGAGAAGGTAACCCTGTGTCGGTGGACCAACCCTGCCCATTGTCTCGAGGCGGAGGCGTCAAAGCTTGAAATTCCCCCTGGATGTTCACCTCAATATGAATGTGGCAATCGTGCAATTTTTCCAGATCGGAATTGATAGCGATCGAAGGCGATGCGTCGCCACATGTACCTCTAATGTGCTTATGCAGAAAGCCTTCCGTGCGGGTTAGATAGGCCTTTACGAGTCGTGACAACCCAGCGTCAATGTTGACTAAAGGGTAGAACTCGAGAGTTCTCCGGGCCTTTTCAATCCCCCCCTTGTAGGGGACAAGAGCAGGATCGTTCCGGGGGATGCGACGAATTGGAGATTTGGAACGTGTAAGAGCAACGAGTGAGTCGACGAGCCTGTCGACGGAGATCAAATGGCCTGAGGCGATGTTGAAAATCTCGAAAGAGTTGCGGGACGGAAACAAGGATATTTTATTGAATGATTTGGTGAGATATTCAATTGTGAGGAGGAAGGCATCCACGCAATCATCAATGTGGAGCAGATCAAGCTGAGACAGGGACGGGATTAATAATGGGTAGGACTAATTATAGGAGGAAGGGGGGGATAACGTGCCACTGACCTGTTGGTTTCCGTTGAACATCTGAACGACTTGATGAGAGATGGCCTGAGTCGCGATGGAAGGCATTAATCGGTCGGGGTGATCATACGCGCCACCATAAACTGTTGAAAGTCTCAGAGCAGCCGCACGAATACGTCCTGCCAGCCTGGTTTTCCCTCCCGTGAGAAGCTGCCTCACAAGGTTCTCGGCTTCGAGCTTCGTTTGACCATAAGCATTGACGGGTGCAGTCACTATGCGCTCATCCATTGATTGACCCCTCCTCGGATAATGGTACACATCGAATGAGCTTGGAAAGATAAACCATCGCCTCCCCTTATCGAGAGAATTAAGCCGAATCAGCGCGTCAAGAACCATTTGCGTGCCGCGCTCGTTAATGTCAGAACAATCCTTCCGGTTCTCCATGCACCAATCCGCTCGGGAGACTGCCGCCAGGTGAATGACACCTGAGATTTCATTTGTGAAAGCTGACGACAGCGTCGAGATATTACGTATATCACCGATATGGACTTGAAGCAGAGAAGATGCTGAAGGAGATAGTGTAGAGAGTTCTAACTCGTCCTCGTAGAAGATCGTGTCGAGAATCGTAACAGGCGTCCTGGCAGCTAATAGACGCCGAACAACATGTTTCCCTAGTTTACGCCAAATTGAGATATTACCATTCAGCCAGGCACGTCCTATGATTGAAGCGCACCAATATTCCCTCCACCTCCAGTGATTAGTACGCGCCCAGGGTATTTCATCCTGCCGGATTGATCTGTGTCCGACGGCGGAGACTGAGTGTCACTGCTAACACCTGACGGAACATAGGGAAAATACTAATCGATAAGTTAAACAAGGTCAGTGTTTGTCCATACGAGCTCGAAGCGCCAACGCACTCGGGTGAACAGAAGGAGACAATATGCAACGACCACGAAGAGGATGATCTTTTGGATAGCGGATCGCCCAAATCCCGTATTGAAAATTCCCCAGCGGCCTAGCCGCTCATGGTGGCCATTCATGCTGTGCAAGCCTTGAGGCAGAGGATTGAACAAGCAGGAGCTAGGCAAACTTCCTTACGAATGACTGGGGGCGTGTCTGCACTGGAAAGTGAATGCAAAAATACATTTGCAATTTGGATGAACACTTCGGGATAGACATCGAAGAGGAAACTGGAAAAAGAATTCTGGATGGGGATTGAATCCGTGAATGAATTCGAACCGTGTACAGCTTTCTCGCCACATGGGAGAAATTTTCGCTACTTCTCTCATCCAATAAGTAAATTCCTCCCCACAACGCGAACCTGGTTACGGTGGTTCCTGCACAAGGTTCGTGCAAGATTCGTGATGGATTGGAACGTTGTTGAGTGACGAGTCACGCCAACGCCCTGATCTGAATTCATCCAAATCAATGGGATGATGTCCCCTCATTCCATTCATGCTACCGTGGCTGAGCTCCATTTGCGCGAGCACTTTGTGCTGCAACGCTATATTTCCAATTCGATGTTTGTCCCTGGGTTCCAATAGCATCTTTTGCAGGTTTTTTACGTGCTTCTATCAATAGACACAAAAATGCGGCTGCCCAGGTTTTCGTTACGGCCTGGGACCTGGGTAACGTGACGAACTTAGGGCCGGTAGGAGACAGCTAATTTTACAGCAAGGTGCAAAACAAACGGCGCAACAGATTTGGATGAATGGTCGATCAGGTCATGTGATCGATCCTATTTAGGAAACTGCAAGTCGATCATCATTTATTTTCTGCCATTTGTGGATAATCACATGACTATCACATGACCTGCACGGACATTCATCCAAATTGGGCGCGTCGATTTTTTTGCACCTTGCTGTAAATTTAATGGAGGCCAGCGCCTCAGTTTTCGTCTGGGTATCTGCCGTGCCCCTTTGCTAGGTCAAGTCCTCGTCTGTACGCAATATTCATTGCTATATGCCTTTAGACTGTTCATCCGCGATGTTCAGTTTTTCTTAGTTGTCTGGTATGCAATTGTCTCCATGTTTCTGATTTCTGCTGCTTGATCGGTACGTCGGTGGATTTTCTTTCTCTTTACACGCGTCCGCTGTACGCTTCGGCCTCCGTGCCTTCTCTTCTGCGTCCGCGGTACGCTTTGGCTTCTCAGCCACCACCTCTCGCGTCCGCTGCACGCTGTTGTTCTACAGTCTTTTATCTCTCTTGCGTCCGCGCACGCTGGAGTTTATTTCCTTTTTCTATGACTCTGACGTATATTTCTAACTAATTCTCTTATTAGTTCTGGTTAGGGTGGTTGGTTGGCGTTGAATATTCGGTCTTGCATTGGATAAGGCAGTTAGCCTTGGTTACCCTTTGCAAGTTGGATCCCGGATGTTTACGGTGTCTTTCATTTTTCGGCTCATGCCTTGTTTCTTGTAACTTGACTTCTTCTCTTTTGTTGGCGCTTCTTGCTGCTACTCTCTGTTGTCTTCATCGTTACCCTCCACCTGCCCCATCGCCTCCTTTTTTTTTTGGGGTTTTTGTATCTACCGGCTCGCTTCAAATCAAGAGGCTTCGACATCTTGTCGGGGCCGTCGCCACGCTATCCGTTACGCCTTCCCCACGCACAAGCTTTATATAACCAAGTATGTATGCAGAGGCAGGGTTACTGGTGTCTAATAGAAGGACGTGCTGGCATGGCTGACCCTGCCGCGGGGGGAAATATAAGCTTGTCTTTGGAACTCCGCGTCTTCTGCGACGTTCGCAGGCTGAATTGGTCAGTTAGAGGGACAAGTGAATAATTCAGAAAGCTGCGTGCGTTCATTTCGTTCGGATGATGCGTCCAGGAATTACACTTACATGGAAGATATTCGCTCGTTCGCTAATTGTACTTGTTACGCATATCAAGTGCTTTCACGATCCAATTACGACGAATTGGAACGAGCAGGCGCCCAACTCTTGAATGAAAACTTCTGCTGCTCCCAACCCTTCCGACCGACCCTTGATTGCCTTCTTACCGCGACCGCCATGATTCCATAGTCGCAAGCAATATCCAAAAGTATGGATTCCTATGTGAGCGGTACATCATGAAGGGATCTTACAGTCAACAGTGTGGCATGAGCAACTGGTTCACGCGGTGCGGCCCCAGTCGTCCCAGCATATTTCTGCCAGTTATCGATATCTCCCGCCATAATCATATTGTCCTCACCTGTGTCAAAATGCCATGTAGAGTTCCTAATCAGCCTAACGCTAGGCAACTCTGGCTCAGGTCCACTAAACCCTTCTCCCTCCTTCCTTCCCGCCTTTCTATTATTTAGCCCAAACAGCCGACCGAGCAGCAATTATCTTTTCAAGCAGATGGAACGTCCCAGGAAGGGCTTCTCCCAAACAATGTAACGGGAATCTGTGCTCATCCGACGCACGAGGGGTCACCCAACTCCCAAATCGCTTTGGGCCGAGCACGAATGTCAACAGGTATCTCATTCAATCCAAACAAGTCCCCCTAGGTCGCTTCTTGTGTCCTCGGAAGAGAACTGGCCACGCATTCAAGAAAAGACCACACAGCCAGGGACCCCCAATGATGGAAGACCTGAGGACGTAGCAAGCTTCGTATCCACCTCTTGAGGGGACGGCCGCGGCTGGCAAGGTACTTTCACCAGCGGAGCTAGCCATATCAAGCGGCTTGGTGGGGGATTTACAGCAAGAGAGAAAAATCTTTAGGGAAATAATAAGCGTGCCATCTTCGTGTCCCGATGGGGACCGCTGCATAGAGACCAAACATAGCAGGATCCTCCCACTTGTTGACTGTGTTCACCGCTACACGCCTTCTGTGTTATGTCAGTGGGCAAACAGCTCAACCCCCTAGCCAAGGACCTCCTGATCACGATATCTGGGACCTGATTGCGTGCAATGCTTACATCGTCTGAGCAGATGGCCTTGTCAGTCTCAGTCTTGGGACCGGATGTTGGCTTTGTCGAATGGAGATGTGCGACGATGATGCAGCTCTCACCGGAGGTGACGGCAACAAAAGTCAACAACTGCCATACTGTCCGTGCTTTGCGTGAACAAACATTATGATACATATGATACGTGCACTATAAAGTGTTACAAATGAAACACAGAGTCAGCTAATGACCTTGTACAGTAGTTGTGCCTACCATTACACCAATGGGTTCCGCCCGTGTACGGTTGCGATTGTGGACCCACAGCACCTTTCTTATTCACCTGTGTCGATTCGCTCGCCCCATAAGGATAAGGGGTGGTCCTTGGGCTGTACTTCCCCTGCACCCTACCCGAGTAGAAAGTGCTTCAGGCGGATTTTGCTTTCTCTTGAATTAGCCCTTCCGCTGCAGCGAGGTCGTCCGCAACGTCGGCTCAATGATCGTGATGTCACCTATTCTCGTGTATTATGTGAAGAACGGGGTCAGTGGTGCGACGCTTTGGAATCTGGAGGGCCACGTTGATTGCACATCCCTAATTGTTAATGGCCAAGTCAGGACTAAATAGGGTCGAAAAGGGAGGTCAGTTTCACGGATGGGGGTCTTGTTGGAGTGGATATTACCGCTGGTATGTCCAAGACTGAGGAAGCCTGACTGGGCGCGTTTTTTTCCAACTCACAACCCATATGAGAATCCCGCTGCAATACAGCCGGGAACCACATAACCTACCAAACGTGGACTCTGGGTGGACCGATGGAATTACTCGGATTGTCCGGGGTGTGTGTTTCTTCCGCCGTCGTTAGTCATGCTCCATATCATTGTTCTCTCGGATTTCCTCTGCTCTCCGGATATCGAAATGGTTAGCCCCCCGGATCCAAACGATCTGGCCCCTAACTGCCCTCGCACGTCTTCTGTTAGATGCTTGATTTCATGCTTCAGACACAAGAGTCATGTTTGTAGAAAATAGATTCGAATTCAACTCTCCGTGCCGTTACGGCGTTTGGGTAATGTGTATGGTTCTGTACCGTTGTCTATACAACCTGGGGAAGCTTATCCATTGGGTCTGGCTAGTAACCTCGTATCGCTAAGGCTACATGGAGGTATGAGTGAGAGATAGAACAATGGCCAAAACTGGACTCAACAGGAAAGCGACTCTAGCGTTTTTTAACGGTTCGAGGTAGCACGACCGCATATTTAAGTCGGTAGGCCCCTTGTTTCTCGGTTTGCTAGCACTAATGGAAGCGAAGGTTGTGGAAGCATCGCAAATTAAGACATAAGTCGTTACATTTCCTTAAAGCCTCCGTGGTAAAACAATCATGAACCTGCAAAAGCTTGAGGACTTGGAGTGATGGACAAATCGGGACGATCTTCGGGTGGAACTGGCCAAACGATGTTAGTCGGTGATGGACCGAGGCAGACGGGAGGTGCCCCGCTGACGATGCTGGAAAGAGATCCCAAAACATCATCATCTCCAACTGCAACATTACAACGGTCAAGAGTGTGAAGACTGGGAACTGCCTTCAACACCTCCATTAACTGTGGGTTGCCAGAGATGCGAAGGGAATAGATGTGTAGGATGCGTAAAGAGGATTTCTCAGAAGGGCGGCTGATGAATTCCGCAATGCTTTTTAGCACATGTTCATCTCGGGAAAGACCTTCAATCTGTCCGTCTACGTCGTATCCATCCACAGGCTTTTCAGGTTTGGAGCATTAACGAGGTGGAGAATGAATTCCACGGCAGTACAGAAAGATGCAAGGATTCAAATTGATCGACGTCAATTTGGCATCGAATCTTATCGATACCATTCGAATTTCCGAGTCTGACGCTTGCCCCATTGACTTCCAGCCTTTCCGGCAAAGGGGAATTCTGAATAATTCGCACTCAGACAGGAGGACCTTGGTTTGCAGCCCCACCAGGGACAACCGCTTTAGTCCTTCAAACACCGGACTGTGCCATGGCAGTGATGGCCCCACCAATATGACACCCCCTAAGCCTCGTAGGGTCCGAGGGATAAGGAAAAGGCACTCCTGATGTACGTTTGTTAAAGCATCCTCCAGGTCGGAGTCGGACGGAGCTATCCACCAACTTCAGCTTCTGCAAAGTTGTTGGAGTCTGACGTTGAGCATCCCGTCTCCAGAAATGTCGTGAGGATATCAAGCTGTGTGTCTTCACGGGGCACACTGACAACCATCCTCGAATGTCATCCCAAGAGACAAAAGCGATGCTTCCTGGTATGATTTAGGAAGATATGCTGTCGAGGCATGCACCTGATATACGCTTCGATGCAAACAGAAAGCTGAGCACATCGCTTCAACGTTCAAACCCTGCAACGATGTGGGAGGGTTTGGTGATTGATACATCCCAAGCGTTGTCCCCACCGTGTTATCGTAGCTAGTAGAAAGTGTACTACACAACGACAACATAGTGAACAAAAACAGTTAATTGTAGCCACCTCAGGCTTGTAACCGGGAACTGAGTAGGTAGGGTACCAGCCTCTATAGATAGAGGGAACTGAGGGTATCAAGAGGTGACCAAGCCACGTTATTATCAAGCGAAGGGTTGGGCCGAGCCCAATCACGAGTCACGGGAGCCGGGCACAGCCGGTGTTTATGTGGACTAATGTGGAGGGAATTACTAATTCCGTAGTCACACAGGAGTTACCATAGTTGGCCGCTCCACGATAGATTGCATTGTATATAAATACGCACAGACGGACGTTTACAAAAATCATCAAATTAGTTTACATCTGGTCTCGCGAGTGTTGCCGCTGAGGTAGCGGATTGCCTTATACGGAATCCCTACACTATAAGACAATCAAACAGTAATGGTAGGCAGGTGACCAGCCTCCCTTTGTGGGGAAGAGGACAGTAATGAGTACCGGCAGTAAAAACCATAGTGTTTGCTGGTATGTGGATTTTGTTCCAATCGATTTCCAAATCAATACAAAGGATTACGTGTTTTCTTCACGCTCAAAACAATATTATATTCGTTAATTCTTCCCCGGCTTCTTTTCAACTCGGTACTCTGGCTTCTGATTATCATCTCTTGTCGGACAATTGGACCTCCGATGGTCTCCCTGACACACGGTACACACATGTCTGTAACGGCAGTTGGTATGAGCCACACCGGCATTGAATCGTCGACAGATTTCAATTTCTGATTGGTCTTGTCTCCAACTGGCACCCCTTCGGCTTCCCCCTCCGGTCGTGTAGGAGCAGAAGATGAAGAAGGAAGGGTGGCATGACTCGACGTCGTCGAAGGTGAGTCTTGCATCTTCTGATAGTCTTTTCCGGAACTTAACATCGAATTCGATGACGCCGCCGACGCGAAAAGATCGCGCATATATTCCTTGTACGCTGACAACTCGCCTCGGCGGTGCGGATACACGAACAACATCGCCCTGGAGTAGATATCATAGGCCACCATCCAGGCAGCTTCTCCCCGCACTGATACAAACTTGAAGTGTCGCGATCTATGGGCAATATCTTCATCCAGGGCCTGCTCGACCTGGATTGCATATATCTCGTTGAAGTCGACAAATCCATTGAGGAGAATGGCCTCCCAGAGCGAGTCGGGGAATCGAGGCTTGTTGAATTGAACCCTGAGTTTTCTAAGAGCCTTCTTCCTACGCTCTATGAAATATCCCCGAAGCGCATTCGTTTTTATTGCAAGCGGCAGGTTCCGGTAGCTCCGATGCCTATCAAATTTGGCTCCGGCGAAGGAAATTTCGCCATCTTCTCCGCTTGAGCCACTTGAATCGTCGTCGTCTAGTTTGCGGAGTTCGGCGTCACTGAGGAATGTTTTGGGTCTTTTGATTCTTTTCCTCGACTCATCTCCCGGGATTGCATCATGCCCTCGTTTCGGACGTTCTCCTGAGTCTCGTTGCTTGCCTTTTTCGATATTCTCGATCCCTCCAAGGTCTCCTTTCCCTTTTTCGAACTGATCAACCAGGGAGAAGATCCGCTCTCTGTGTTTGTGCAGCCTGTATTGCTCAATAAGATTGAAAGCTGCTTTCCTGGCCCGAACATAATCTTTGGTCGAGGCCGCGTCCCGAAGTATGCTCTCAAGAATGCCCTTGGGTTCTTTGTCAAAGATTGACCTTGCTTCGGGTTTTTCTTTCCCCCCGTCTGTGCTCGGTTCGCTCGCTGTGATTATTTCGGATTCCTTATTTCTTTCTCCAGCGCTAACCTCAATTATTTCGCATTCCTCCGCCACGTGGCTCATCAAGGTTGGATTGTGTGAACGAAGGACGAGAGAATTCGTTGAATTCGAATGCATTTATGCCGAAGAAGAAACAGCACAGACGAAGAGAAGAAGGACAGAGCCAGGTTACAACAAACCGGAAGCGGCCGAAAAAATACAAAAGGCAAGGACCGAGAAACAACCACTGAGGAACAGTCAGGCTGTAAACTAAAACCAAGATCAGAAAAGGAGGGCCACAACAAAAAACGCTCAGCGGAACCACCGATGCGTACGGTGGAGTGATCCGCCCGACAAAGTCAATCTGCGAGAGCGGCATGATTGAACGAGTGCAGCGTAACAGCATGCGACAGCGGCCGAAGGCGAGAGAAAAGTTAAATGTGTAAATGCCAGGATTCCATGGCACACATAATCCTGGTGCTCACATACTTTCCCTCGCGTCTGCTGTGCGCCTCGAGGTATCTGGCTGTCTTGGTACGCCATATGCACCCTTTGCACACTGATCATCTGCGCATGTAGTTTTCAGGTCTAGCAGTCTTATAGGTTGCTCCTAGGCCAATCTCTACTGTTTTCGGGTGGGTTACCTCAGTTCCTTTGTCCTCGCGTCCGCTGCACGCGCCGGCCTTCGTGTCTTCTTTCTCTTTTCGCGTCCGCTGTACGCACCAGCCTCTGTGCGCCTACTCTGTCAATCTTGCCTGGCATCCGCCGTACGACTCGGTTCGTGTGCCTTTTTATCTGTTTGGTGTGTCTTCACGTTCTAATTCTCGACTTTTATTGCCGCCTTCGACATGGTACCGATTGTAAGTTTTCAAGGGTGAAGGCGTTGTGACCTTCGGCAGGTAGGACCCCGTGTACTTACATATCGGCGCTAGGTTTTTTGTTTTTTTTGTTTTGTACTCTGCTTGCGTCTTGCTATTATTTCAGCGTCACCCACCACCATCCCCAAACTCCAACTTAGTATTTTAACCGGGTCGTTCTCAATTGAGGCTTCGGCGGTTGTCGTGGCTGTCGCCACTCGTCCGGTGTCTCTGCCCTGCTCAATCGCTGACCCCTCGTCTGGGGCGTCTTTTTAATTTTAATCCCCACCATTAGACTCTCAGTGTACACACAACGCTTCATCTAGAGTATCCTGGATGCTGTTTATGCCGGTTCGGAGACTGCATTTGCCTTTTCCTTACATGTTCCTCTGCCTTTGCCGTGAGATTCGTCTTCATTATGCCCGCATTACGTGACCTCGCAATGCCTACGTAATGTAGCCTGTGGCCCCAGACTGCTGTCCATAGCGTTGAGCGTCGGTGTAAATTGGAACGCCACATCGCAACCTTTGCTGCGGTTCTCGATGGTTATGGTTAGACTGGTTAGCCCGCCAAATGAAACCTGACATCATGCAGGATTTGGATACATGGATACAACTACCAAAATCCGCCCATCGATTCATGTCAACGCAATATGTTTAACCAATGGTACAAACGTACTATAGTGGTACTACTACTGAACGTGATCAAACGCCTGGCTTGCCTATGGTAGTACCTAGCTGTTAATAATATTTGCGATTGCCAAGATCTGATGAACCCGGCCACCATAAGCATATATATTAACCTTCAAGTTGCTTCGAATTCTTGTCACTCGTTCAGGCACGCCAGAAGCATACACGCCTGTTCAATCAACTCCATCTCGAATACCCCGTCTTCTGTAATCACCAAGGGGTAAACCAATTATCGTATTGTTCGTGTGCACACACATCCGCATTTTTGAGGGAGTTAGTTTCAGGAGTCCATTTCAGTTTGAGGGTTGCGCGTGTTCGTTATTTTTCGCCACATATCAAGTGTCGTATTGATTGATGTTCATGTTCCAATTACGAAGAACAAATCAAAATGAATGTGGGATTTTTTGAGTTGAGTTGTCGTTGGAGGTAGGGGGGGGGGGGGGGCGAACACAAGATCGGAATCAGCGTTTCGATCTCAAAAATAAGAAGAATAAAAGAAAATAAACGAATGTCGAAACACGGCGAGGAAGAGAAGACAGAAGAAAAAAAAGAGAAAAAAGAGGGGCATCACCGACGTCTTGAATGAACACCTCTGCTACTCCTAGCCCTTCCAACCAGTCCTTTGCTACTGTTTCTCCCTCCGAGACCACCGCCCAAGATCGCATTGGGACCTTTCCTAGCCGCAAGATAAATAAACACCGTGACAACAGCCATAAACTGGAAGGTAATCCAAGCCTGCATCACTGTGTGCATCGACGATTTTTTCACCCTGGAGACCAAAACTTGCGGTTCAAAGTACGACACGAGCGGCCGATCTCGGTCATCTTCACTCCCGGAAGCCTTTATAAAAAAAAAAGAAGTTTGTCAGGCGTAAGTAACGATGGATTTGCGCAAGGGGACGTACAACCTACAGAGGTTCGAACGTCATCGTCATCGTCATCGCTACCGCTACCATGATCATCATATGAGTCCTCAGTCGGATATTCATCCCCCCGCGTCTCGACGACGAAAGACGAGGTGGGGATCGAGAAGAAAAGAAAGAATCGGACGGTCCAGAAGGAAGTGGTTGTCGGGGAGTGGGAATATAATCACCCCCTCCAAAAGGGGGTACTTGACTAGAAAGAGGAGAGCGACCTGCAGCTGAAAACGCCAGTCCAGCACCAGAACCAGACACCTGAGCCGCAGTCACAGCCGCAGCTGCATGTACCACCGTCGGCGCGAGGCCATACGTGGATATCCTCCTCATTCTCGTCCTATCCATTCTATCCAGCGCCCTCTCTCTCCTCACGAAGGGCGATTCATCATTATCCCCCTCTACGACATCACTGTCCTCATCAGGGTAAAGGTTCCACGTAGCATCCCTAACTCTGGCACTGGGCAGCTTCATCGACTCCCCAAGACCACTGATCAATAGATTCCTCTCCCTTCCATTCCTGCCCGCCTCCATGCTATCAATCCAAACGGCGGGCCGAGCAGCAATCGCCTTATCAAGCAAATGAAACGTGTCAGGAGGGGCATTTCGCAGGCAACCCAAAGGCAATATGTGCTCATCCGACGCACGAGGATCACCAAATCGCATCGGATCGAGCGCGAATGCTAAAGCATTCATGGCCTCCATCGAACCATCGTTCAAGACAAGTTCCTGATGATGAGAATGTTGCTGTCCTTCCTGAGCGTGATCGTCAACAATAGACGTCTCATCCCTCGTAAGGTTCGCCTCAGCCGCCGGTGTTATGACGTCCAAACCAAGTAACTCCGGTTCCAATGGCGCTTTCCAATCACCGCCAAATTCACTTCCTAACTCGCTCATCAACGTCTTTGTGGCCCGAAGTGGACTCCCGCTGTCAGAAGGGGCCACGTTCAAGAAAGGATTACGCAGTTGATGATGCAAGATAACTGGAGACACAAGTACATTGGACGTCTCGTCTTCGTCAAGGTGTGCATCCATCCGTAGAGAAAGGGATGCCATTGGTGAGGTTGCAGAGTCCGTTTTACGCGAGGTGATTGAATCGAAAGGCCTATTCGGAGTGCGATCCAAACGAGGGAAAGATATGTTAAGGTTGGCGGCGCGAGAGAGACTAGAAGGTTTGCGGGGTCGTGAAAGAGGTGTCGGAGTTGTCGACGAACTGGTAGATTCTTTCAGCGCCAATTGAGAAATAGATTCATTAGTGACTTCGGGTGGAACGAAAGAAAGAGACGAAAGAGCGGCTCTGTTCTTTCCTTTCCCCTTCGAGATTGCAGCGGTACCTGTGATCATTATCTTACTTCCCAGAGCCCTTTTCGCTGAAAGGGTTCTACTTGGGCTTGACTTCTGTTTCATTGGAGAGGCCACGAGGTCCTCATGAATGGGGAGGTGGCTGGTTGACACATCGGCAGGTGGAAGAAGATTGAATGGAGGCATGCCTTGCGCTGGCGATTCCACAAGAGTGGCAGTCGTTGCGGCACTATTCTGACCAAACGGTTCGACCGAGCTCTGAGAGGATGATTTGAAAGCATCAAGAAGGGGAGCAGTGGGGCTGTGTGATTCACCGGGAGTGACTGGCGTGGTTGTGTATCCCACTGACGGTTCCTCTTCAGACGGAGAAGGAAGGAGGGCCGTGGTGATTTCAAGAGGTCGTAAAACAGGTGTTCCAGACGACATCTGCTTTGTTTGGGAGACGTTTCTAGATGGTGTGCCGGAAGGAGGTGCAAAGTCCTGCGGGCTTCCATACCAAGTCCCAGAAAATGTGCCTATGCCATGTGTTAACCTTCTGCGCCTCGCGGCCCTCAACTTCTCCTTCCTCTGTTCTTTGGCACGCTTGGCAGCCTCTCTCCTCTCTTCCTCCCCACTATCAGATTCTCTCTTCGCAGTTCCTTCGAGTTCATCGTTCCTCAATTGGACTCTCAATAATTCCGCTTGCAAGTTTGCAATTTCACGTTCCATCTTGCGAACACGTGTTGAGGAGGCGGCACCTTCGTCATGAAGCTGAGCCATCAGCTCGTCTACACGTTCTTGCAATTGTTCATTTAGGTCCTTCAGCAGTGATACACGCTGCGGAGTAGCCGGGAGCGCCGTTGGCGGCATTGACTGTTGCTGGAGAGCAGCGAGACGAGCTGGAGGTGGCGTGACGAAATTCGATTGGTCTGATGATGAAGGGACATTTGGCGACGGACTACGCGGTTGCGAAAATTGGTTTGATTGTGCAGTGGGAGTACCCAAGTCATCGGACTCAGGCTCCCACATCCTGCGGCTTTGACCTTGTGTTGAAGAAGGTTCGTCTAAAGGCGACTCGGTCTCCCAATTCGGGTCTAGATGCCGCAATTCGAGATAAGCGACGAATCATGGTCATTAGCATAGCGGACTGGAAACAGCATGACATACCAAAATAACTAGTATCAGAGGTAGTACGAAAGCGACGCTGGTTGTGTTTATATTGTGAAGCGAGAGGACGCAGCACATCCTCTTTATAATCGTCCTCCTCCCCAGGAGAACTTAATGGTGAATCGTAGGGTGGTGGAGGAGGCGAGGACTCCTCATTAACCTTGGAGACAGGCGCGGATCTGCGTGAAGTGCGTGCAGGTCTCGGACGAGAGAAAGGAGACTCTTGAGTGCGGGCACGACTGGAAAGCATGTTGTGGCGGTGTATACAGGTAGTCCAGGACGCTACGGTCGTCGATCAAGCTACAGAAGTGGGCCGTTGGTGCCAATCCACGAAAACTTGGTGTATTATATGATTCAGAGATGGTTTTGGATCGACCTCGCCTCGTTGCAGGCCCCAGTGAATTGCAATTCATCTTACGCAGAAACAGGTCCGAAGTTAAATAAGGTCGGTGTACATAAATACAAACAACAGTTCATTGTGAGCCCCAATGGTCGGTGGGGGGGAAACCCATTTATGTAAGGCCCTCCTGTGACCATAATGTTGTTCTCTTCTAGCCCTGACATTCAACTCTCGTGTCGTCGGACGCATTTCTCCGTTGAGCCGCATGGCAGCGAGAATTTCACATGCAAAAAAATCACGAGCAGTATTTGAAATTCCAGGGTCCGTGCACACCCAGCACCGCTTCTGGCGGTCATTAGGGTAGAGAGGCTAGTATCCTGCTTATCATTGAGTGGAAACTGCAGGAAGCAAGTCGCTTCCACACTACGAAAGCCTCAAGGAGTCGAGGACATAGGTTCACAGTGTCATTACGCGAAAAGGGATCGGTTCAATTGGGGCATTATTGTCGCGAACCGTTGTTCTTCGGTGTTCCTGGCTTAAGCTCGGTTCTCAAACCCTCGCCCTATATATTTGTCAGCGGCCATTGGTTTGCGAGAGCGGATTCGGAATGGTGAGTGCGATTTCAAAGCTGTCCTCACCTGTACAAATTGTGTGGATTTCCTATCGGAACGCCTGGAGAATCTACATCATTGTTCCTGAGCGCGTCGACCTTGGCTATGTTTCAACGGAAAACCTTGAAAACTCGAAAACGCTGACGTAGAAATACTGATATGTGCGTTGAACGGCTGAAGGCGCCATCTTTAGACGACACGGAGATGGTCCTGATCCATCGGACTTCCATAAGTGGCGGACGGTAAGGAAATAAGGCACAGCCAATCAATTACATAAACTCCGACACACGAACGGCTATAGACGGCAATGCAATCCGCCTTGAGAATTTAATGCTACCGGTACGCCGTGAGGCCTGTATGACGTCCTTTTACATTGGGGGTGGGCAACCCAGGTTAGTTCCGTGTCCCGATTATGTAATCAGAATCGTCTCAAACATGAGCCCCGAAACAACTTCCTCATAACTCACATCCTCACTCTCCCAAACCTCATATGAGATTATTTAAGCAAAGTATACATCGTGTACTATAGTTTTGAGACTTGATCGGAAAGATCGGTGGTAAATAAGATGTGAAAGTAAGGGATCGGATTATGATACCTCCAGTGAGTGTATTCCTGTGATTCTGTCTACTGCGTATTATAGCGCTCTATTATATGTTGAAGCAGTGTCCTCCTATCACTGACGCGCATCTTCTTGACAGTTGTTCGATTCGGAATTGATGCATCATCTGGTGCGAGCCACCGGTGTTTATTGATCTGCTCAATCATAGCTTCACCTGTCATCTTCGCGACCTCCGTGATATCCAGTTGAAGTTGAGTCCCTTCCATCTTCCTGTTCTCTGCATCTTTCTTGCTTGCGCGATCTATTTGAGCTTGACGAGCCTTTGCAATCCTTGCCTCCTCCGCTTTAATCAGTTGTACCCGTTGGTTTGATTCTAGCTTGAGTTTGTCGCGCCTTCGAGCTTCCGCCCTGACATATGCATGGTGAGCCTCAGTGAAGTGTGCCTTGATGAAGGCTTCAGTGTTATTTCGACTGTACATCATTATTGCATTGAAGCGGTGCTTGCTGAGGGACGGAAACCGTCGTGCCCAAACCCGCCAAGTGCCCAACATGCCTTCATTAGCATCATTGGTTGTTGGCGTGAAAGCGTCTTCCCTCTCTGCTGGGGTGAGGGATGCAATGGTTCCATCACTTGCGAACTCGGAGGTGAAGTTTGCCCACTTGTTTAAGGCTCCACAACAGAACTCGATCAGCATTTTACGAAGGTGTGGAAGGCATCCCCTCTTTTGCTCCTTCTTGAGTGCCTCAAACACTAATGGTTCGTGCCATATTCCTCTCATCAGGTGCCCCTTGTTCCCGTGCGTCGTTGTGTCAAGGAGTAAGTCCGGATTTGCGATTAAGCATTCCAGGTGCATCTTAAGTTGATCATGGAATGGTCCCATGTCTAACATATTTTGCGAGAGATAATCATCACATCGCATGGTCTCCATATATGGGATAGAGACTGCTAGACCAAAAAGTGCAAGGACAGCAAGCTCGGTCACTGTTGGCGCGTCCTGGAGACCTTTATAACAGTTCTCCTCTAGGTTTGTGAACCCTGGCTGATGTTTCCTATCTCTCCAGCTCTCCAAGAACTCGATATACTCGTCGCGCAGAATGAGCAACTCAATGGCTGCATATAGATGTGAGGCAAATCGGGTATTGCTGGTATCGGCAAAGCAACGGACACGCCCATGCTTCTCATGGAACCAATTCCAGTGTGCATCCTGACAACCCTTTTTATCGTCCTTGTGGTTGAATAGTGATCCACACAAGGATGTAAGTTTGATAGCCCCTGCTTCGGTCAAGGGTTCGTCGGCTTTTTTGGCATTTGTGAGGCCTGATTTGGTAAGCTCTTCCCGCGCGGCCTTTGCAACACCTAGTAAGGGAATTGGACCCGGCATACCAACATTTCTGATCTGAGACCACGCATCAGCCATAGCCTTGGCTCCAGCTTTGACAGTATTAAGATCTTTGTGCATCGCGCATCCACACCAGACAACAGTATCTATTGGGCGCTTCAGCTCTGGTGGTAGTTGCTGGTAAATAGCTTCTCCGAGTGTGCAGAGCCGTTCCAATGTGTGTGCATGGAAATGCTTTGTCTGTTCCTGATCGGTAAGTGTCAACCACGCTTGTACACCTTCAGGCTTGCCGATTAGGCTTGCAATAGTTTGATGGTTAAAATCCTCGCGAGACTTGTCACTCATGGTTTCGCAGTGCTGAATGCCAAGGAAAATCATCCATTCTTCACGTCTCCACTCCATTGTGAGACGAAAAAGTTTTTTCTGATCCTCAGCATGATCGGAATTCATCCCTTTTAGGTTCATAACCGCACTTCTAACCCCCAGATTTGGATTGAAATCGGCAAGTATGGGGCTTTTCGAGGCAGTACCAAAGAAAGAATGCATTGACTGCTTTATATTCTCCAGCTGATCTGCACTGCAGTGAGACGGCATTGCACGAACCCCCCAGGTTCTGACTTGCCGAGTTTCCCCAGGCTCGGCGTCTGAATATGTAGGGAACATTCCAGTAACATGGACGGACTCGTAGTTCACGTGTTTGTGTGTAGTTCCATCTGAGCTTAATGTGTAACCTTCGTGTTATTATTAGGCATCAGTCTGCTGTCAGTAAGCTAGTATAATCACCTGCTGTATTCTGCATCTCGACTCCAATCTGCATTTCAGCAGCAATTCCCCCTTCCCAAGCTGCCCGAGATGCCGATCTACGACTCGGCAACTTGTCGATCTCAATTCCAAATGTTTTGGCACAGGCTCTAATGACACCAGCCACCTTCGATGATGGGATCCCTTCTGCTAGCAGTTTGCGCATCAGAATGCGTGCACTGTTTGAATAGGCACCTTTTGCCTTAAGAGAAAGTCGTTTGGCTGCTTTCTGTGCAGCATAATGTCGCTTTTGAGATGCCCTCAGGCTCCCTTTCAGCTTCCCTTGATACCCCCTTACATCTCTCCTTGCTTTTCTCCACTTGGCTGAGTACCGGCCCACCTGCGTTTCAAGAACAATGGTCCGCGATTCCAGGATCATTATTTCTGTGGTTGCTTTCTTTATCTGGGTATCCTTTATTGAGAGTAGAGCCAATGAGTCACTGAGCTTCCCATTAGCGGTATTGTTGGCATTTTTGGATCGTGTGCAACGTTGCCGAAGGGTGTGAATGGTTTGTTTGAACTTGGTGCCTCTTTCTGAAAGTGAGTTGAGCTTGGAAAGCAGCCCATTGACTTGACGCCTTAGTCCGCCAATCTGTTGCCGGGGGTTTGAGATCTTTGATTCAATGGAAGGCTGGGGAGATGGAGAGCGGGAGGATTGGGATGGTGTTCTAGCATATGGTGAACTTGAGCGAGAATTACGACGTCCATCACTACGGGGTGGTGGAGCAAGGAGAAAGCTATCCTGTTCTGAGCTAGTATGACCCCAGCGTGCAAGACGGGCATGATAGAGTGCATTGGATTGGGCTTGAGTCTTTATTCCCATCTAATGTATTGAGCCTTGTGAGAAAGCAGACCAATATAAGCTAAGTAGGGAAGCCGGTACTTGTGTCAGTGCTAAGTACAGGTCAGATTCCAGGAACACAAGTCAAGATCAAGTGTCGAGGGAGCAGGTGGGCGGTGTTTGCCCCGACGCATCAGGGTGAAATTACAAATAAACCATAACAAAATTTTCCGTTTGTACTTTCTCTCTCCAGGATTGTCTAGAGAACTTATAAACCGGGGATATGGAGCAGATAGTGTATTTATACAAAATGGACAGAGGAATTTCGATGTAACTTCCTACAAACGAAGATATGGGTAAAATAGACTCATTTTCTCGATCACAACAAAGCCATTTTTGATTTTCTCAAAAATTCCTCTGTCCGATCTTTAGTTTAGGTTGTTCTGATTGATGTTTACTAATGAAGTTCCTCTTCATTTGTTGTGTGTGTTGAGAAAGTACATGAGACATTTATGGCACACTCGGCTACTACATTGGGCTTACATAATCAGGACACGGAACTAACCTGGGTTGCCCACCCCCATTTACATACTAACTTTCCTTCGTCTCAACACCGAAAAGATGAACTGAATACTGGGAAGAACATCTGGCAGCCCTCAATCTTCCGCTGATATGAGGACCTAATTCTGCAGGATGACTGCGCACACTAGGCGTCCCGATAGATATGTTGAATGTAGCTTCACAAGATGCAGGCTATGAGTACTGTAGAGGCTGGTCACCTGCCTAGGCTATGAGCGCTGCGCAACGCTCACTCGACCATTTCCTACTTCCTCGTACAAATTCACGTTCGCGGGTGTTCTGTCATTACTAGCCATTCGACGACAGCGTCATACGATAGGCTTGAAACTGCGAGCGGAGTTCTGGAGCTCCCGTTGCATTCAAAAGCTATTCAGTGTGCTCTTCAACATGGCACCAGCCCAGTTTATGTTGTGTGCGACGTGCGACACGTTCCTGAATTTAGAAGCGAGGAGGTTACTGAATAAGAAGCGCGACAGTCACAATCATGCGATTCCGTGCGAGTTCGACTTGCAAGCCAGGTGAGTGTTCACGAATACTTTTATCAGCGTTGGGATTACCACTCATCTACCGAAGTTTCTATTAGAGGTTACGATGGAAAGTAGTCTATTGCCTCCCCTCCTGGTCTGACTCGTGCAGCTATACCAACACGAGTACTGTCAGGCTAGATAGTCAGATTACGGACAACCAGCCTTTAATCGCAAAAACCACAGTACCAGTTTGGCATCTCTAGGCTCAACACCCAGCTTTTTGTGCGCCTCTCAAACCTATGCATCGAAAGTGGGATTGAAAACAACTCCGTACACGATATTTTTGTTCACTCCACGACGTCGGTTCGACTTTGTTGTGTTATTCATGATTGATTACATAAGGCACCGGACCTCACGACATTAGTGCTAGCCTAATGCATTCTGGCAGCTACTCTAAAGACTCGTCCTGAAAGGTTCGAGGTCGTCGGAGTCCCAGCTTACAAACCGACCCGATAATTCATGTGGTGCATGTAAAACTAAACCAGCAATGACCTCAGCAGGTTGTTCAGGCTTAAGCAGCTTTCCTGTCGCGTGAAGATCAAAGAAACGAGTGAGCTCGTGTTCTAGCATTGCAGCCTTTCCGGGTCCCTCATTTCTAAGAGCTGTTTGCATCTGTAGATGTCATGAGGTCCGAAATCTGGCTGTCAAGGCCCCATCGGTACCCACCCCAGTATCAACTACACCTGGCCTGAGGGCTATGGAAGTAATTTCCTTCTCTTCGTTGGCGAGCGTCCTGCCCGGAGTTGGGATAAGTACAATGAGCACCCGGACGTACTGTACGATTTACCTTGCAAGAGAGTTCAGTGCTGCCTTGCTCGCCGAGTACGGTGCTGCACTAGCCAATTTACCGTTTGCAAGCCCGCTGCTAACGAGAACAACTTTTCCTTTCCTCTCGCGAAGATATGGGATGCCATCTTTGAGCATTTGGACGACAGCGAAGAAGTTGATATCAAAGAGAGATTTCCATGAATCGACTGAGATATCCTTTGATGCAATTCGGCCCAAAGGTTCAAGGATTCCAGCATTGAAAACAATGCCATCGAGGCGTTCGAAAGCGGAAATAGCTTCCGATACCGTCTGAAGGCTGACCGAAGCATTGGCCCTACTCTGAAGGTTGAAATCGGAGCATGGCAATCATTTGGTTGAGAAAATTACTCACAAATCCCCTTGGACCACCTTCAACGAGTTCGGGTGCGCGTCCGCTAGACTTTGAAGTTCTGGGGTGATCGTGCGAGATGCCGCCACAACATTGGCCCCTTTCGAGTCAAGAAGAATCTTGACGACTGCTAGGCCTATTCCCCTAAGTGCATGAACTCCATACTAGGCCCACTGTGGTCCGTATACAGCACTAACCTCGATGCGCCGGTAACGATGATAACCTTGGAGCTCATCGGGCTTTGTGGGAAGCTCAAATTATGATTACATAAGCTGTCCAAGGAAGTGATAATACGATCGCACAATATTTCTCTCCGTAACAAAGCTTACAAGGATTTTATACCAAATACCAGTTCACCGAGTCCATATTAAATAAACTCCCTACTTAGATGAAGCTTGAAGTGAAGCAAAGCCTGATCTGGAGGGCAGGCGACCATAACGCTGAGTGATTGGAGGCCCCTCGAGGAACGAGGATGAGTTTCACTTTTGGTGCGTGTGCCGGGGAGTGCAAATCGCCAGGAACGAAAGGTTCTGAGTTAAACCGAAGTTATTATATTTTTTAGTTGACGTATTAATTTTCTGTCCGGGGCATGAGATAGAATTATGAGAAGGGTGCAAGTCTCAGCCCGCTAGTTATTGTTTTGAGCCCTCTTCTCTCATGTCCATGGTACGGAACGAGAAGAAGGGAACGGTATCAGGTCATAGCTTTCACTCGTATGCTTCCTGAAAACTATTTGAAACCAAGAAGTCAATGTGAGAATGGAGTGGTCCAAGACGACGGAAGAGTTGGAATCCGAGGGACCCAGGCTGGCTTCAATATGCTGCGATCCGCAAGAAGACGCGCTTCGACATTTTATTGCAATGGCATCACATCAGTTGACGGAGGGTTAAGTCAGGGACACGTAACCAAGTGTGGATCGGGCCATGTATGGACTGCCATGCGTGCGAGAGGCAGTGAATGACGTCTGCGTAGTTTTTCGCAAATTCCCATGGAAGCGGTCGGCAAATGCGCGGAAAGCAACCTCAAGTTCTTGGTTCGCAGTTTAGAACTAGCCGAATTGCTAGAGGCCATAGACTCTGCACTGTGGTAACTTTTACTCCATACAAAGAGAAGGGCAAGAAGCGAGCCAAACCACAGAGGGTGGCATTTCGACCATAATTGAAACAGCTTGTTTTGGTAGGCGCACTGAAGACAATTCCATCCGAGGACCCAGCTGCTGTGATGGAATGTAGGTAAATGTGGGTCAAGAGTCCAATATTGTGTTGATGCTCGCGCACGCGAGCTAATAGGGTAGGCCCATTAGTTCCGAGAAGCGAGGTTCCAGGCAGCTGGCAATTTCTTTGGAGACTGTCTACTCCATCACCAGATAATGTTACAGAGCTCACATTGCCAAGCGCCTCTTGCCACCTGGCGCTTAGCTTTTCAATTTGGGCAACACCAATACCTTTGCTTCCGTTGCTTCTCCAAACGCGCAGTCTTAACTCCATGAGCGGTACATACGACCCTCTTAACCCTGCATCACCATCCCCCTTCGCATCCTCGTCATCATTAGAGCCTCCTCCATGGCCAACAACGCCTCACTTTCATCAAAGAGATTCCCCGACGTTTCCAAGACCAGCAACCCCTTCGCCACCTTCTCACAATGACTCTGATGCTAACACTAAAGAGCCGCAAATATATGGCCAGCCAGAGCGAGGACTCATCTCTCCAAAAGCAAACAAGTTGTCGAATGGGGGTACCCTCGAGAAAACGGATCCATATCTCCGCATTCGTATCACTGGTCTAGACCGAAATCGAAGGGACATTCTCATAAGATTCGATGCGCAGGTAAGCGGAGTACTGCATCAGGAGAAGGAGAATGGCCCCTAAGTCCCCTGAATGCCATGTTGCGCTTGTAGACAAACTTAAGAAACTTCAGTGGCACAACTTTCCGAAATATATCGCGCTCGTACGTGGAATTTCAGAAGCTGGCAGAACAGCTTGTATTCTGCAACCCTCAAACAATTGTTCCCGCACTCCCTCTTCCACAAACATCTGCTCCGTCCGATGAAGAAGGTTTGGTCCCTCGCCATTGCTTGGATTCTGTCAAGCGATGACGTGTTGTGATTGTAGACGACCGGCTCGTGAAGGTTATGCTGCAACGATGGCTTACTCGGGTTTGTGACGACCCAGTCCTGATTAGTGATGAGGACGTTCGCTCGTTTGTTGAAAGTGATTTCGGGGTGGGTTTTTCAGTGTTACAGCCAGTGAAATATTATTGATATCGCCGATCTGGTCAGTATCAACCCACCGTACGACCGAGACGAAAGACCACCTCTTCCTTTAGTCTTCTGAAACGCAGTGTGCCGGACGAAGACGAGGAACTGCTTACTGCCCGATTTGAGCTCGTGCGACTGGAAACTCAATTCATTGAGGCTGCAAAAGCTGTTGACAAATTAGCCCGTGCTAGGAAAGCACTCGCTCAAGCTCATACCGAATTGGGCAGCAAGTTCATAGGCGTTGCCACGGCAGAAACCCATCCGCAATTAGCGGCTGGGATGCGGAAACTCGGACGAGCATTGCATGTGCTAGGTGATAACGAGAGCGCCGAGGTAGGAGCTTACGTTTAGTGGTAGGCACTTGAGCCTCAGCCATTTCTTGCGACTCAGGGAACAAGCGAGACAGTAATACTGGGGGATTCGCTTGGTTACCAAGGAATGAATGCCAAGTCAGCCAAGGTATTCACAGAGTTATGAGCCTCAGCGAAGAAGCGTCTAACGGGCAATATTTGAATCAAGGAAACTCTTCAACAACGCAGTATGGCACTTGAGGAGCATCAGACGGCCGTGAAGACTGCCATAAGCAAACGGCGACAAATTGAGCGATTGAAAGCGAGTACAAATATTCGACCGGAAAGGGTTGACGAAGCTGTTGAGGAACTCAAAGAGGTTTGTCGTGTCTGTTTGTCCATGATTTCAGATTTTCAATGCCCAGAATAGGCATCTCAAATCGAGGAGATCCTCACGAAGCGTGTGCAAGGGATCTCTGAGAATCTCCACAAAGCTCTAATCACACATTCCCGTCACACCCATGAAGATGTAACCGCTAGTCTCATTGAGCACGCCCGGACAACCTTGATGTACGAACGCATCGCTCGAAAAGAATTTGATGCAGTCAGAAACGAAGTAAAGATGGTGAATCAACCTCGCTCCGCCTTGCCATCCGGTCCTGCACCTCGACAAAGCCCAATTTCACCTCACCCAACAGCTCTACCACGGTCACCGGCTTTGCGACACTCGCAGTCTGAAGCATCCGTTACAACCATCGATTCTCGCGTTCAGCGAGACGGTCCGTACGAAAAGGGTCAATTGTCAGGCCCACCAGCGTCGGCACCACCGGGATCGCTTCCGGCTAGTCCAACAAAAGGTTACAAGTCTGTCATTATCTCGCCCTCCCGGCCTAATGACTCCCCTGTTGATCCTCTGTTGGGCACCCCGGCACAAAGCCCAATAACACCGAGTACTCCAGGAGGACGGGCTAATATGACGCGTTCGATGTTCATTCAGCCTCAGCGCGGCCGTATCGACGAGCGAGAGGCGGCGCGCAAACTCGCGAATTTTTTGTAAATATTTGTGTATTGAGCTCTTACATTCGCAGAAGATAGAGAATAGCAGCTTCATGCCATTGTTATTAATTTAGTGTGTATGACGGTAGTCTACGGGAGGTTCTATGGGAGGCTGAATTGGATATGTTCATAAGCATGGATTCCCTCGAGAGGCTGGAAGGGGACTTACCGGAAGGTTACGTTCCCTGAAGTAGGCGTTCAAGGTGGAGGAGGGCGAATGGTCGAAATGTCAATGATCATCTATATCATGCGAACGTGCATTAACTTACCACTTCGATCCTCCAGGAAAGGAAGGGGCTATAGTCATGCAAACACCAGATGTTAACTTCATGCCAAGTTAGTACATCAAGAACGAAAACTGACGAATATATGGATCCGGGTGCAACGTCGCTTCTAGCTGAGCCTCTCCTCGTGCGAGCAAGTCGGCAATGGCTCGTGGATCAGTCACATTCCTGCATACGTTCGTGGGCATCAACGACTGGAACGGATCACCTAGGGCAGCTTCCCGTATAATAAAAAAAGCCCACCGATTGCGCTCGAATTCGGAACGGATTTCTAAAGCCTGCTGTCTCCAAATGTCCCTCCGAATAGTCCAATCAAGGGAGTTCTTCAATAAGCGCCTGTATAATGACTTGACATGGAACCTGTGCGCAGCGGTGAACGGTGTTGTTGACATGGTCGTCGATGTCTGGGAAATGTTTGGCTGCTGATGTAACCAAGGCACGTGCGCAGCTCTCCCGATCCGGGTTTTTGTATGTATCTGTAGAAGCAGTTTATTTTGACGGCTCTGTGTACAACTTTGAAGTGTCTAGGGGGCCGCGTGGATCATGTAGTGTCAAGGCCAGAAACACGTTCGCCCCCAATTCGCGCCACTTGTGTGTGCTGAGAAGAACACCTATTCGCTTCGCTGCAGCCTCCACCGCTCCGAGAGGAGCAGTATACGCTGAGCGATAAATTTCATCTAAGCTCTACCCCTCGGGGCACACCTCTCACCATGCCCATTGCGGACCGGGATTCCGTATTGGTGTGTACTCTCTCATCAAGCCTGCTGACCGCACCTTATTCAGCTTATATTCCATGACCTCCTTTGCCTTCTCCTTCAGTGGTTTGCCTTCGCGTAAAATCACCCTGAGTCGTGATTTGGGATGTTCTTTGATACCTGACCGCCCCCGCCCTTTGATGTCTATCCGTTTCAATTTTGGGCCTTTCTCAACCCAGGCTTCCGCTGTTTTTGTGACGCAAAATGAGGAAACACTATTATACCAGGAAGGGGGTGGGTACGCGCCTACAATCAACTTTGAGCGGTTTAACCCTTTTAAAAACTGTGCATGGTCACGAGCGACACAAAGCATGTTTTTAATTCGTGTGCTTGCACGTTTCTCGCTGAATTCCATTTGAAGGATGGCTGCGTCGATCGGTTTCCCTGCAATCTGACGACCAAGATCATTAAGTTTCCGATGAGACATTTTGAAGGACGCCGTCGAGTATTTATGCTATGAGATGGTCGTCAGTAAAACCTGATTCGCAGAAATGTCGCGAGAGGGAAAAAATGACATGCCTCAGTGTACAGTTTCCCAGTTTTGGGATTGATCTTTGGGCCTGCCAATGCTTTTGCTCTGTTGACCTCCTGCACGAAATCGTCGTCGAGAGAATCGAACAAGTTATCATCGCCCCGCTTTTTCTGTGCTAATTTTGCCTTCTCAGTCTCTTCTTTCGTTTCTTTTGGCCGTTCCTTGGTCGCCGTGAGGTCTTGAATGGTGTCGTACACTGATTGCCCAAGACCAAAACCAATAGACCTTTGTGTGCACAACAACAACACGATTTAGCTCCTTCAGAGAAGTAGAACATATAATGTCGTTTTCACCTCGAAGTTGAAGGCGTCTGAGGTGGACGGAAGGGCTCAATGCTCAACCGTGGTCGCGCCAATAAGCATGAAGACGACTGTAGCACTCTGGTACACAGGATGATTTGAGCTGAGGATGATAGCCATCACTATCGTAAGGGGAGTCTTTAGGGTCGAAATGATAGACGTACTCTTACCCGTTAGTCGCTGCATGAAGGGTAAGGTTGAAGTGTGGAAAGTAGCCCGACTGAGCAAAGGTTCTCACGGGATAACTTCTTTCCAGCTTCCGCGTCCCATCATCGCATTTCGCTGTACCGCACCATGCCAGTCCCGTGGGAGGCACTCATTCCGTTTGGTAAGAATGCTTCTTAATCTTCAGCAGACCAGGCTCAACCCTCGGCGGGTTGACCAATGTTTGACGCTCTTTTGCTCGCACACTGGACTTTAAAGGTCTGTTGACGGGGATGTTCGCTGCGACCGGAACACTCTTTAGTGTCGTTAGGAGGGGCCAGAATGACGGGAAGGCATGTCTCATTACTTCTCTGATAAGTCCATGACATAATGAGTAATTCTTTTTAATTCGTATCAGCCCCCTCGTTACAACCTGGAATCATGGGACGAGATGATGATGGATCGTGATAAGAGATTAACAGGGAGTCGAAGAGGGCAGTCTGTGAGTATCGGTTGCTTTTTTTTTCGGGCCTTAAAATCTGAAGCTGGAGAACTCGTGATGTAGGACAACCATGTTGCGCCAGAGAGCTTCAAAACGAACAGTATCTGGCCTGCTAAACAAGTCCAATCGGCATTGTAATTCGATATTATATTTGTACTGCCCAACACGAACGTTTGCGATTTACTGGTCATTTGCACAATACCCGACACGCGTCCGGGGTGGGGTGCTCTATAGGGTGATATTCTCGTTTCCGGCTGTTTTCGACTGCGAGCCTCGACCCGAATCTTCCTCTTCATCTTCCAGGAGTGCCTCTGTGACATCGATATCTAAGAGGGACATATTTGTTGAGCGGGGAATGAATGGCACGAGCTCGAAGTCTGTCACGAAGCACAAAGGCGAACCTGATTCATCCTTATACCGCACATATAATACTTCCCAGTTTGAAAGCCCCAACTGCTTCACTGTTTTATCGTCTTCTAATGGAACGTATCGCACGGTAGGTGGCACGCCTCGCGGACCCGGTTGAACTTCTTTCCGATGGAGCTCGAAGTCATCAATGGATGTAATCGAGGGAAGATTATCCTCCAGAGTACTGAACTGAGATAAAGCTGAGAGTGTCTCGTGCTTGAGATCTTGTAAGGTTGACGCAAGGGATGCCGTGAAATGAACCGATGTGCGACGCGTCTTGATGGCGACCTGAATGGCGCTTGGGGATACCTATACCGCGTCTCATAAGCCCGTCTTCAAACGATGCCGTACTTCTGCGAATCCAGGTACCATATTTCTATTCTGACACGATGCAAATTCCTGTGCAACTTAGGGTTCACCTCGGGAGCGAGTGTGGCGCCAGTTACCGACTCGCGGGAACTTCTTCAGCAACCAGCGAAATTCACACTTGCAAGTTCAATTCTTCTCGCGAAAGAGGCCGTCACGTATCCCAACTCTCGCACTACTCGCCGGCGCTAGGCCGCCCCTGGAATTGCTGCACGGAAAGTTAAATCCTAAATCCGTAGCCTCACACACCGTCAAAGATCTCATTGCTTCCATGGTCACCTGGAGTCAGAGGTGAGTCTGGTTGTTTCTGTCAAACATCAGCGTGGTTTGTGTCCTTAGTGTTCGCAAACGAGACCCAAGGCCTCATTGGTGCCAAATGAATGTATTCTTTCTCAGGATTCCGACTTGGGATAAAGCAACGTTAGTACATCACATCTTTTGACGCGCTGGATACCAAGAACTCATGAAATATTACGAATAGCAGTTCTAGCGATGACAATGTTACAGTATTTCGAACGTCGCTATGTACAACCACAATCAAGTATCACAATTCCAGATTCAATACTCTGTAAATTGGAAGACAGTTAAGAAATTATGGACATACATTTGAGGCACTAAACGACTTGGCTGATATCAATGACTAACGGAGCTCTCAGTTTTCCCTGGAGCAGAAATCGGGTTCCATCCTTGCTGGCGCGAGGAAGGTAAAATGGAAGAGATGTCTTCCAATCCCAGAACACATGATCCCCATACCAGGGTTCGTTCTTGCTGGAGGGATGTGGGTCTTCAAAGACTGGGCCGTACTTGGGGTGGACAATGAGTTCGACTTCTCCATCAAACGAGACCTGGGCACCATAGGTACCGAGGCCGCCACTAATAATTAATGGTGCCTCCCCTATCACTGGGGAGAAGAGCATAGCGTCCTCTTTTTCCCCGAAGTTTTCCCCCATGTTTGGCGAGAGGTCATAAAAGGGGCACTTCAGCCAGGATTCATCGGCGTTATGTCTGGGATCTGGCTCGGAACCTTGTACATGAGTTGCCGGAATCGAATGAACGACATGGTCATCAAGTACAGGCGTAGGAATGAGATATGAGAGAGGAGGTACACGGCCGGTATTGAACACCCAAAATCTGAAATCTTGCACACGATATTGAGCGATCACCTCATATGTATCCATTGACCAGACGAAAGCGCAGTTCATGTCGAAAGCGCCTGCATATCGGCCTCCAGGAGAGAATCCAGCTGTGTGACGTGGAGGAGAGGATAACTGGTAATCGGGTTGAGGAGACTGAGGATCGGAAGCGGCAGGAGATGCAAGAAGCCGAGTAGATGGCTCTCCTGAAAAATATAAGAGTGCCACGTTTCCGTACCAATTCTCATCTTGATTTCGAGGGACTCGCATGATAAAACATCCGTTGCTTGACAATGCAGTTATAGCACGGTGACGACTTATAGGAAGGGCCCCAAGAGACACCAAACACGTGTCATGACTCAGAATGGAGATGTTTCCATCAGTGTCCTCGGTGGCAATCTGAACATTGCCTCCACAAATAAACTCTATCCAAACTGGGGGCTTGGGAGGATTGCATTGGAAGCGAGAGATTGTACGCTGATGGTCGATGTCCGCAACTTCAATACCCCCACTTCCAAAACCAAGGGCGACATGAGAACCATCTTGAGATATCGCCGCACAGGTCACAACCCCGTTGTGAACATCAGGTTTAGCGAACTCGGCTTCGAAATTAGTTTCTTCGTTGCCATATTTACCAAACTTCTTAGGCAGCTCGGTCAGCTTTGCTTCCATGGCCTCCTTAGCCCTATGTGCATCCTTGCTCAATGGGATCAAGCCACCAGAAAACTCGCCAGATACGCTGAAGATTCGAACAGGGTCGGAGAGATCCCCATACACTTGATGGAGATGTGATGATGATGGAGTGAATGGAAGGCCTGATCGATAAAGATCCCAAGGATCAAGACGGTACTCAATCAATCCGCAAGCTTCGTTTAGCAGCTTAATCCATTTGTGGTTCTATGAAGCGATGTCTTATTATTCAAATACACGGAGTACAATTGAGGTAAGAACTCACGGTGACTTCATCCAAATCACACCATCTTTTCCAGAGCGTCTCGTGTTTTTGCCACCAAGCCCGAGAAGCAATCAAGAACGAGAATAAGTTTTTCATCAGGAGTCGTTCAAACTCTCCTTGCAATTCATTAGGCCCTTCAGAAAAGAGTAGTGCAGGATTCAAGTGGGAAAACAACCACTCGAATGAATACATGACGCAGTCGGGTTGCCCTTTCATCAAAAAAGTATCCCACTTCTTTTTATCTCCCAAAGGGAGTTCGGTGGGCAACCCAATTTCGTTCCTTTGAATAGCATTATTCACATATCGAAGGAGTGGTAATCCGAGGAGGTATCCTTTCGGATCATTGATAAAGAAGACCTTGTCTTCGTCATCGCCGATGGGTGCTCCAGTGATGAATTCCTTCGCTGTTGCATGATAAAATTTGACTTTTGCATTGTTTGAAGGGACGTCAATTATCGAGCTGATGGGATTCAGTATCCCATGGATTTTTCCCTTGGCAATTCCTAGGAGATGTGACATGCTGTGAACACTGAGCGGTGCACGTGCAGCAACGACCATCCCGACTACTTCGCGATAATTCTTCTCAATGTGTGGACGGATTCTCGAGAGATGGGGCCTAAAGGCTCGTCGCATTATTCGTAAGTACTCCTCATTGAGATCCTTAGGTGCAGCTTGGAGATTGAGAAAGTATTCAAACTCCGATTCAAGGTCGGAACCACTTTGAGTCTGAAACCGAACTTCACGTATTCGGATCGAGGCCATAACAGGCAAACCACGGCAAGCTGAAGTGAAGGCATCGAGACCATTCGTTGATGGTTCCCACTGAGATTCTCTCATGCAGCCCTTGAGCCCATCCTTTACCATCTGCCGGATTGTGTCGAATGTCTCATCTGAGTCAACCTCATCCACATTTTCACATGGGATGATACAGCTCTGATTTCCCCAAACGGAAATAACTTGGCGTTCAGGACGACAACTGACCAGTATGGAAAAAGCTGAAGGCAGCTCATCAAGAAGAAGCACGAGGTTCATCAGAGACTCGAGTGCCTCTGAACCTCCACATTCATCCAAACCATCCAAGATGATGGCGAACTCGCGTTCCTTGCTTGCAGAAAATAAGCCCCTGAGACCATTCATCGGTTCGAGAACCAAAGTCCGCATTTGGCTCTCCAGAGGAAGGCTCAGAATCAACTCTGAATTCGGCTGCCGAAGGCGTTTGATGAGCGAGACTTGGAAGTCCGCATTGAAAACCGCAAGTTGACGTGCTAGGGTAGAAGGAAACTTCTCTAAAGAATCGAGGCCCGTTCCCTGTTGGTTTTTATCCCAAAAGAAAGAGGCTGCAAGGGTGCCTTCCTTTTCGAGCGTAGATGCGATGCTCATAGATATCGCTGTTTTCCCCGTGCCAGGGGACCCACGGAGCCAAACGAATCGATTCTCGGCTAGTTTTAGATGATTGAGAAGGGAATTCTGTATCTTGACCCGTGTGCTTGGAAGGCATTTTGACTTGCTCTTCACGTAAGTGTGCTCGGCTGCGACTCGTGGAAGTCGCTCAAGTTTCGCTGAAAGATGTAGCGTCAATCAAACAGACCCGTGAAACGAGTGAGGTGAACATACATTGCAACGATGCCTCGATTATACGGGGGAGCATTGAAATAGTTGCCTGAGTCTATGGTGCATACACACCGGTCAGTCAAATCGAGCACTTGGGGGCGTAGCGGAAACGAACCGAAACCGAGTTGAGGGCATTATTTATGCACGTCCTCACACCGCTTATCCTCTTCGCAATATCAGTCGCTAAGATCGCTCTCTTTGCAAGACGTTGACTTTTGAGCCATTCAATCTCATTGATCTGCTCTTCTAGGGCCCTGTCAACAGGAGCCTCGAGTCAGACGAGCAGCGTTGAAGGCAGATTGACGTACGAGTGAAATTCTCCAATCAACCGAACTACTTCAGGGGGGATTTGTTCAGACAACAGCTCGAGCGGCTGCAAAACGGTGGCGTAAGCCTTTCGGATGTCATTGCCCAGTTCCTTAAGATCATCGTCGTTTCCGCCAACGGTCTACACAGATCATCCACAAACAAACGAATGAACATGGGAAGAGTAAACGGCGTATCCTCATCTATCACAGAAATGAAGGGATAAACTGACATCGTAAACCTGGAGCCACTTGAGAAGTAAATTCGGGATTGCGTCGGGATTTGGAATCGGGACGAATTTAAGAGCGTCGGCTGCATTTTCCAGAACGAGTCTTATAGCATTTATGACGACTTTCTTTCGATCGCTCTTTGAGGTAGCCGATGGCGTGAGTTCCGATAAGGAAGGCACGTTGATACCCTCGCGTTCCAATTGTGCGCGAATTTTCGAGCCATTGTCGGGCGTGGCACGCATCCCGGATGATTCGCTTGGATCATCGATATTCCCGGTAGGAGTGAGGGGAGATGGAGGCGGCGCTGCATTATTAGCATATGGCTGTGGGGTGGGCGTGGTTGGTCTTGACTGCTTGGGAGTCCCAGGCTTGCTGCGATTACGACCAAATATTTCGCTGATCTCACTCGATATGCGGCCCATGAATGATGCTGACTTCATTGGATCATTGCGATCACCAGAAGGTACTGTCGGCCCTCCGAGCTGACCGCAGTGGGTCTTGTCGTGATCCGGGGATATCTGGGGGCCGGTGATATGGAACTGCGGAACATGGGACTCCGAAGGGGCCTGTGGGTGCGATAGCTGCGAAGATGAGCCAGGAGCAGGACGGTTTCCTTTGTTGTGTCGAGAGAACATTTTGAACCTATGTTTTGTAGAGATCGCGCTGGTGTGATAACGGGAAAGGCTGCCTACGTGGAAGGGTGAACAGAGGACAGTTCAATCGCTGCATGCACATGATGCATATAATAGAAGGAAGTTGGACGCCGAGGATTGAATCAATTGGTTGCACAGAACCCAATAAAGCAAGTACTATCAAGCTTACTTTGTTTGGGAATTGCAATGTTGCAACGTCCGAAACCTGTTCGCTTGACATCCGTAGCTTGCGCTCTTCAAAAATCCCCAGAGAAAAAGGCGCAGTTGAGCGGAAAACGAAGTGCCGTCTACATTTCCGGAGTTAATGCATATCATTAGGGGATGAGGGTGCAATGGTTACCTGTACCTCGGTTGAGACATCTTAGAGGCAGCCCAAAGTGGAAGTTAAATAGCACCTACATGAACCCGCTAGTAGATTAGTGTGGTTGGCCTCTGGTGGCATCGTCGAGGCGAGCGGAAGTAAAATAGCGACGACATACAGGCCGTGTGCTTGAGTGGACATGTGCACCCACCAGGCGTGCCTGCATCCTGACACTTAATTCTCAATGCGCTTCTTTCGGACTGAGTACAGAAAAATACCACAGGGGTGGGTAAACTCGTCCGATAGCCGCGGTGCAAGAATCTTGTTACATGCCAGGGTAATTGGTAACCAGGGTCGGGAGAAAGCATTCTCGTAAACGTCATCGAGGTTCTAGCTGAGGAGCAAACAAATTGTGTCACGACACCAGTAGCCCAACCCTCTAACCACAGAGGCAATGGTCGCAAGACCGCAGGAAGGTATGGTTCCTGAGCGAGGTGCACGAAGCCCTGTATAACCTCGATAGTTGCGTCTCAAGGCATTGTTGTGTCGACAAAGTTGATGCTGTGGTCAAGCGGATGAAGCTAACGTCCTTATGGCCTCAAACGTTGCAAACTGGGGCCCGCAGCAAGAGCACGCCACCGATTCCAGCATCACGGAATGACTGTCAACAGAGTTCAGAAATCGTTGAGATTGAGGAAGGTGTCTCGTTTATTATCAGAGGTTCAAATATGGAGAGCGACACCTTCTCACACTCCGACCGTGCCGAAATCAATGGTAACGTTACCGGTCGGGATTGCGTTGACCTTGCAGAATCACATAGGCTCAATTCCTATCTCAGTATGGATAACGTGACTGCGAAGTGCTTTGTCGGAAAACTGGTCCTTGCGTTGCAATGCATCACGGATTTTAATAGGGGGGTTCATGAAGGCCCAACTGGACAGAACTCGGACAGAACTCGGGTTTCTCAACTCGGACGCAACTAAACAAAACTAAACAAAACAACAAGTTGTGCCGAGTTTTGAAGTTGAGGCTCGGATGGTCCAACTCGAACAAATCTCAAACATAACTCGGTCTTTAGAAATTCCTTAGCTCCGTCTACTTGCAAACCTGAATCATGTGAGAACGTGTGAGAACTGCACAGCGTGGTTTCCTTCATGGCTCGGACTGTGAAGCGCAAATCCGACATTGCTGACTCTACAGCTAATCTACCTCGTTCTAAATAAGTCCCTAGCCAGAACCCACTACCACTGAGCCTACTACCAGCACTCCCAAAATCGAGAATGAATCCTCCTGATGTGTACTTTGGCTCAGCAATCCGCGCTGGACCGACCATTTCTCATTGAGAACACCAACATCCACTTTGAGAATTCTACTGAAGATAGGAAGGCACATAACACCAGAATGCCCTTTTTTCTGGCTGACAAGAAAAGTATGTACAAGCAGTCAATCCACGCATGATTGACCAACAAAATCTCATTAAATCCCTGATTTCACTCTCCTAGATCGATGATGCAGAGATTGGGAGTGTGACGAGCTACCAAGTAACCAAACATGTATATTAGGATGTGTTGTACCATAAGACTGAGCGACTGGGGTCAAAAAAGTGCTCACCATAGTATCCTGGTTTTGATGCGAGTGGGATCCACCATACAGTCAGACTGCCAAACATGACATGATAAACTTTCCACTAAGCCTAGCTGACTGCATTTTGCGACCTCATTGGGTCAGAGAACACACGTGGGTCAGGAGTTTACAGACATGGTGCATAGCAGTGGAGGGAGCATCAACTCTAGCAAGTGTGGTGTCAGGGCCCGGCCTCGGACTCGGAGGCTCCCTGACCTCAACCCCTATCTGGCCTGTCCTCACACTATGCGGGGCATGAGATGTATAGTAAAAGAAAGGGAATATATACACTTGCCTATGCGGGGCATGAGATGAGAAGAAGGGTAAAGGTCTCATCTCCCCGCATGGTTGCTATATAAAGGAATGGGTCACATGCCCACAACTATACAGCTCCTAGAGTTGTGTAGTGTGACCCGGAGGGAACATCCAGGTGGCAGTGCCCAGTAAGCGTGGGAACGTTCTGGGCGAGTTGCTCGCCCAGAACTGTGGCTGTGACCCGTGGGAACATTCTGGGCAAGCTGCTCGCTCAGAAAGTTCCCACGCTATCCCGTGCGCGCGTGTACACAACACACAAAGGCAACAACAAGGCAACAGTCAAAGAATAGAAGGGGGTAAAGTAGGTGGGGAGTCCGGGGCACCCTAAGGCAGGGTGCTGAACCCTGACATGTGGTATCTAATGAATCTGATTCTGGGGGTATGACATTGGCTGCGGGGGTGGAATTAGAGCTGCCGCTAGATGTGAAGGAACTAGTGCTGGAACTGGTTGAGGATAGCATTGGGCAATGATGGCAATGGTAATAGGAATTTTGGAGGGCACGGACATGCATCAATGTTGCCGCAATAACCTGTTGACTTGGGATGGTTGGAATTAACTGTACAGTTCTTACATAAGGAACTCAACTCAGGCAAGGCCATCGGACTTACAGCCGATTCCAAAAAAATCGGCCATTTTGATTTCATCGAAAGAGATCTAGGAGGGTTCTTCCTTCCTAAAAAAGTTGGCCAGATCACGCCCCACGAAAGGGGTTTCCTTACTTGGATGGATCCGCTTAGCGCTGGGGTCTTTGGTCTCACTGCATCCCCACTCTCGTGCGCGACACTATGGCAAGCTCGGGTTTCTGGACTCGCTCACATTATCCTCAAATTCAAGCCCTCCACACACACGCATGCATCGCATCTTCCAGTGATGCATATCGATTCAGCCTCAGACGAAGGGTTTGACGAAGGATTGCGCGAAGTCAGTCAGGAAGAAAAGCCTGATGATGAGCTTGATTGGGACTTGTTTTGAGGACTTCTCACATGTATATACAAGTCCTTCCATGCTCTGAGCATAGCTTAGCCCTCATGTGCGATGAACAAAAAGTCTGGTGATGTTGATACACAAAATTTGGACTTGTTTTTGAGGGCATGAAGACTAGAATGTCTAGTGCACTCAAGATGTTTCCCCATGCTGATTAGAGGGGGAGAAACGGACACAAGTGTATGCAAACACAATGTTTTTTAGAGGGAGTTCCATGGTACCATTGGGTTTGCCGCCTTGCACTCAAAAGTTGCCGTTTCTGGCAGAGAATGAGTGCCCCTAGATCTCTTTCGATGAAATCAAAACGGCCGATTTTTTTGGAATCGGCTGTAAAGATACATCAGATTTGGGTTGTCTTCGTGAACACCCCATAACTACCCTGAAACTAACCCAAAACTGTCCAGACAGTTGAGGCGCAACTGCATCTGCACGTGATGGAGTTGTGTGCTAGTTTTGCATTAGTTTTGTCCTAGTTTTGCCTTTGTGAATCACCCTAATGATGCGTTACGAGGGTGTTACGGTTTTTTACGGGTCATAACAAGAGCGTTGTAACGGGTCTATCAATCTAGACTTGAGGCTCAGGTCTAGGGGGGGTAGGTCTCTCTCTATCACTCAGGTAGGTGTGTTGGTCCTGCGAGTACGGTGCTGATACTCTGTCTAACCTCTAACTAACTGTCTGTACAGTTGTCATGGAAGAGTCCGATACAAATATAAAAGGAAAGTCACATGCGTGAATGAATGAAAATAGTAAGGAAAATAAAGAAAAGGTCATATCTCCTCAACCACTCCACCAAATCTGACGATCTTGGACTCGTCAGAACCACCTCCACAGTATCTACAACTCCTACTATTACCACGACTCACGAATCCTAGTCCCTGATGCAGTAGGGGGTGAAATGCATGATAAGGGTTGGTTTGACCTGCACGGACTTGTCCCCACAACAGCATATGAGGGTGTTACGGTTTTTTACAGGGCATGACAAGTGATGGATTTTCATGATGTGTACGGCAGGTATGATGAGAGTGGTTTTTTTAAAAACAATGTTACTGGGGCGTTATGCCCTTTTTTTTCAACAACTTTCTGGAAGACTGGATTCTTTCAAAGGTTTTGTAAGCGGAAAAACATAAATAACATTGTTGAGTAAATAATGAAATGGGCGATGCTGATCTGTTATTGGGACTATAAATGCCTGTCTAACAAAATCTGCCACCTGGACAAAGAAGGTTTGTTGTGGCAGCTCAAGTTGTAGGAGCCTCAAGTCAGAATGATGAATGGAAGAGACATGTCATATCCGTGCATGACCAATCCTGACCTGACTCCCGGACCTCCTTCTTCGCCACCTCCGGAGTCCTGCCCTACTGCTGTCCGTTCCGATATTCACCTTTGGTCCTGACACCGCACCTCCTCTCACCCCTCATGCCACCTCCACTCCTCTGTCCTTCTCCTGTCCTATCTCCGTTCGCTCCGATACTCACCTCAGACCGAACACCACTCCTCTCCCCACCCTCCTCCTACTCCTCCTCCCACTCCTCCTCTTCCTCCTCACAACACCTCCACCCTTCCATCATTCTCCTACCCTTCGTCCATCCACTCCAATACTCACCTTCGGACCTGACACCTTTCCTCTCCTCCACTCCTCTCCCCTTTCCTCTTTCCTCTCTCTTCCCTCTGGCCCTCTTCTGCCGACCTTCTGCCGCTGTCCCATACCTTGTACTTGGACACTGCTCGTACCTTCGCTCCGAGACTCCATCATAGCTCCTACCTCGGACTTTGACTCCACCTCGGCTTTAGTCCATTGCATTGGTGACCTCATACTACGTAAACACCATTGCCAATATTCCTCAGACTTCCAACCCCGCCTCCATAAACTCCGTAAGCTCCGCAACCTCCGAGCTCCATGGATCATCTTTGGCACTTTCACCGCTTGTAATGTATCTTTCACGTTTCTCCCTCATCCCTATTTGGACTGCTGCTTCTTCCCATTCTAGCCAGTTAGTCATCATCCCCACTTCCCCTCATCCTCCTGCCCCTCTGGGCTTCGCCCTCCTTACCTCCTTTCGGATGTACCACAGGTTCTGCCCTATGACCTTCGGTACCGCTCCGCTTCTGTCATCCCTTTGTTCCTGTTCAGATGCCTTTGTTCCGATTCAGACCCCCTTTGTTTCCTTGTGCCTTCGCCCTCTCCATTATATATATCGGCACTTGTACATACTTGTTTTAGGCTTAGTCTAAAATCAACCTGAAATGCCCCCTAGAGACTTCCTGCTTGCTGCCTATGAAATTAAGGACCAAATGGACAAACAGCAATGGCACAGCGCTCCACTTGAGTCGCTGAGGCCAAGGTCCCTCTTGCTAAGTCTCTGGTTCCCCTCTGGAATTGTCTGCCCTCGCCTAGTTCTAACAAGACATACCCAATTAATATCAGATCCATCTAAACTTCGGAGCTAGGGCCAGGTGAGTTTTCGTACAGCCACAGTCCCATGGCCGGGTGAGGAACTTGCCCGGACAGCCACCAACAATTGAGTTGTTCATACCTGATTTAGTAACTGGTGCCAACAACGCATCCACCAGATCTTTTTGTGAACATCTAGACAACAAATGCAAGTAGTTCTACAACTATCACTGCTCACAGCCATGCTCTCTGGTACCCTTGCCTTTCCCCTTCCACTGTCCCAACCTGTCACCTCATGCACCTCACACACCTTGTGCACCTCGCACAACTCGTGCACCTCATGCACCTCATTGTGCACCTCGCACACCTCGCACACCTCACACACCTCGCACACCTCAACCCCAGCTCACAATTTCTCTTGTGGGAGTGGGGAGTTCTTCAGCTACTTGATGCTTACCAGCTAGAGCCTTCTGGTTTTGTGCTTGGCACTGTGTGCATCTTTGATTAATCTCTTGAACTTCTGAAGGATCGGATTCCACCTTTCTCTTCACACAAGGCCTAAGTGCTGGGGAATCCCTAGGCACAGAACAATCTCTGACACTCAATCTTGAATTTTCTGTCACAGACTGTTCCGAGAGCTCACTCTCCGAGTCCCACACTGCAGCAGCATTGCTGGTGTTCACGTTGAGAGCCCCACACCCATCATTTCCCCTGGTGGAACTATCATCTTTCACATTATGGGTCTCCATGTTGTTGGGGGGGTCAGTGACAGGATCACCATTGTCTTTGTCATTGGGCTCCGGTGTGCCCGGTTCATGAAGAGCAGTGTTTGAGATGCTTTGTTTCCACCATTGGCCTGATTGTCCTGAATATGGCAACATTGTAAGCTTGTAAGATACATCAAAAAATTACCCACTGGTACTGATGCACCAGCCAAATCACTGTCTATCATACGCTGTGCTTTTATGCTTGCTTCCAACTGCTTCTCGAAGTTGAATTCTTCTACACCAGTTTCATCGTTGCCCATGCTCTCAGAATCAGCTTGACCTGGCTTCATACTATTGCTGAATAAGAGGACATTGTGCCTTTCCATCATCTCATGGAAATATTGTTGCACTCCTGGAGGGTAGGAATCTTCATATGCTAGGGTTTTGATAAGAAGCTTGCACCTGTTGTGAAGCAACAACCTGTGACTCACCAGCAAGTGCACATGACCCGCATGTGACACATGGTCCTCGTGATCGCGAATGTATAGTTTCTCATTATTTGGGATTGTTTTCTTTTTTCCTCAGTTCTCGCTATGGAGACTGAGGTCAGTTTCCTCTTTGACATTCCTCATAACTTAGTAACTCATTCCAACCAGTAAATTATTATAGGTTAGAATGCTAATAATATCAGTTCTCACTACGAAGACTGAGTACATTATTATAGCCCTCCATTAGGTTATGAGCCCAGAAGCTCTATAATTTTATATTAAAAAGAACTCCCATCAACCCAGTAACAACCATGACAACCATTTCCCACAAAGTTGATACTAGAATCTTTGAAAATGACTGGCTATGAGCTGATGGCTCCAACTATGGGACTTGGAAATCAATGATCGAGTTAGTTCTCGAAAATCACCACCTACTGGAATATGTTGATGGCTCAATAACCAAACCCTCATCCTCTCCACCTGCATCTGCACCCACCACTACACCTGCTGCTACTGGCACAGGTTCAGGAAACACTCCTCCCACTACTCCTGCCCCACAACCTGCAACCACATTAACCCCACTCCAAATCTGGAAAGAAGGAAACTCAGCAGCATTACTGCAGCTTGTCATATCTGTTGATGAGGAAGTCAAACTCCTCATTAAGGGTATAAAAGAAGCTCCTACAGCCTGGACAGAAATCAAGAAGAAATTCGAAGGAAAAGGTGCGAAATCGGTCTTTTACCTTATGAAGAAACTCTTCCATACCGTCATGCTTCCTGAAAAGGACATCTATAGCCAGATTCAGGAGCTAAAAGAACTGTTCATTAAACTTGACTCACTTGGAACCACAATCAGTGAGGAAATTCAAACCATGGCAATACTCATGGCACTCCCTGAGGAGTGGGAAATGATCCAAGAGATTCTTTTGAACAAGGACAAACTTACCCTACAAGACACAATCGATGCCATACTCGTACATGAGAGCAAACTCAAGCATAAGCAGGAGACAGCTATGCTCATCTGAGTTGGAAAGAGGAACCCAAAAGGGAAAGCTTCTTCGGGTCAGTTGGGTCAAAAACCTAAGGAAGGGAGCAAATTAGTGTGTGGTAACTGCAAAAGTGGACAACCAAGGAGATTGGGGAAGAAACCGGGGAAGGGACAATCAGCGAGAATGGCTGAGATGGAAGATTCAGGAGAGAGTTACACGATATATATCACACAAGAAGCCCCCAAACCTGGAACTGCTCTTGTAGCCTCAAACTCACCCTCCCACACACACTTTGTTGTTGACTCCAGGGCATCATCACATATGGCCTCGGACCATGCAATCTTCTCATCATACCAGGAACTGACTCACCCAAAAAGGATACTGGTGGCAAACCAAAAACACATAAATGCAATTGGAATTGGTGACATTGAAATCCAAACCTTTATTGGAAATCAGTCTAGTCCTGGCAGATTCACCAAAGTCCTCCATGTACCTGACATTAGCGAAAATCTCTTATCCACCTGACAGCTGGCAAGTGTCGGGCTCCAAACAACCTTCTCCTCCAATTCCGCTGACATTGTGGATTCACGGTCTGGAAAGCTTGTCTCATGGGCTTACCTAAGTGGTAGCCTCTACAGGTCAAGATTGAGAATCCTCAAGTCGCGAGGTTTTGTCGAGTAGAGGAAACAAAAGGAGATGGATGCGCATTCACAGCCCAGGCCATGCTAACCTCAGAGGCCAGTCTAGCCCTATGGCATTGTAGACTTGGTCACATCACCAAAGAAACAATTCTAAAAATGGAAAAGCATGAGTCAGTAAGTGGCATGAAAATCACCGACAAGAAGAATGGCCGTTGCATACCTTGCCTGAAAGGAAAGCAAACTCGCGACCCAATTCCAAAATCCACTTCAAACCGCGCTACAGAACCACTAGGTCGAGCATTCACTGATCTATGTGGCCCCATCACTCCGGAAACCCGTGAGGGTTATCGCTACTTCATGACATTCACCGATGACCACAGTCGGTATACCCATGTTGCACTCGTGAAGACAAAAGACTCGGCATTCGACCTGTTCAAAGCATGGAAAGCTAAGGCTGAAAAGGAATCTGGCCACAAAGTCAAAATCATATGCTCAGATGGAGGTGGCAAATACACCTCAGCGGAATTCAAGGCCTGCCTAAAGTCTGAAGGAATCACGCACGAAATAACAAATGCATATACCCCACAAGAAAATGGAGTTGCCAAACATGTGAACCATACCCTAAATGACCATGCATGCTCAATGTTGGAAGACACGAAAGAAGTACTCAAGGTGAAACAACTTCCCCTGAGCTTTTGGGGTATCGTGATACGACATGCAGTCTGGATTAAGAACCAGGTATTGACCTGAGCCCTTGACCAGAATCAGACACCATTTGAAGTACATTTTGGGCGAAAACCCTCACTCCAACCTCTGTGACTTTTTGGGTGCATCGCTTATGCCCATGTCCCCCAGAAGTTCCAAACAAAACTTGGGGCAAGGACAGTTGAGTGCATCCATGTCGGGTTTGCTGAAGACCGGAAGGCATATTTGCTGTGGGATCGGGCCAAGAGATGAATGCTTGATTCGCATGATGTAGAATTTATTGAAGAGGATGATCAAGAGAGAATGAGAGTCGAAGTAGATGAGGGAGAAAGTGAAGAAGATGAAGGGGGAACTCCAAACAATCTCGAAAGTCAGAATGCCGGTTCAAGGGGGGACCAAAGCGGCAAAACAAAAGGAGAAGAGCAAAAATCACCTACCAATTCACTGCCTGTAAACCAACAATCTGACCCCATAACCCCACCTATTCAAACTTCCAACTTCCACACACCACTCTGTCAGTCAAACCGAATAAATGCCGGAAAACGACCAATGAGGCCAGATGAGGACCCAAAGATGGAATTGGGATCCAAACACACCAAAGAAAACATGAAATCACCAGATCCAGTGGGCGATCCTGAAAAGAGTACAAACTCAGTGGGCGAAAATAAAGAGAAAGAGGAAGCACTCAACTTTGCTATCCTCAGAGATGGCGATGAATTTGCCTATGCCACCACTGAATCACCCCGGAACTACTGTGATGCGATGACACGTATCGATGCTGATGGATGGACTGCTGCGATCACCGAAGAATATCAAAACTTGACCAAGCGAAAAGTTTTTGATGAAGTCGATGCACCCATAGGTGTGCGCATACATGATGGCCGTTTGGTATTCGCCAAAAAAACAAACTCTGAAGGCAAAGTCATAAAAAAGGTCAGACTCGTGGCGAAAGGGTATACAGAAGTGTTTGGAATCGACTATTTCCAAACTTGCTCACCAACCTTGGGCTGTGACACCCTCTTTGCTTGTCTTACCTATGCTGCTGGACACAACCTCGAGATCCATCAGCTTGACATGGTAGCTGCTTACCTAAACAGCGACCTCTGGGAGGAGATCTACATTAAACCTCCAGATGGTGTCCCAACAACCCCCGGAAAGGTCTGGCTACTAAAAAAGGTGCTGTATGGCTTGAAACAAGCTGGGCTGGAATGGTATCAGACACTCCAAGATCACCTAAAGTCGCTGGGATATCAGCAATCTGGCTATGACCCATGCCTGTACTATGCCGACCACTCACACTTTGTCTTGGTCTATGTAGACGATTTACTCGTTGTCACCCCAAAAGCCCACCTAGACAAAACAAAAAAGGAAATCATGGGGAGATATGAGATGTGAGACCTAGGGGAAACTCACTGGTTTTTGGCTATGGAGATCACACACGACAGAGTGGCCAGAACGATCACCATAAGCCAGCGACAATACATTACCGACATCCTTACCAGGTTTAGACTGGAAAAAGCAAGAACCATGAGTACTCCCATGTCTGCAAGCTTAAAACTCGAAAAACTCGACTCACCCGAAGTTAACCAAACACTTTATCAATCTATGCTTGGCTCTCTAATGTACGCAGCAATCAGCACTCGCCCTGACATCTCATTTTCCGTCAGACTACTGTCCCAGCATGCTATCACCCCCAGAAATCAACACCTATCAGCCATCAAGCGGGTGTTTCGATATCTGAATGGGACGTGTGACCTAGCTCTGACATTCGATGGAAAATTATTAGGGGAGGGGCTGCACGGTTTTGCAGATGCCGATCGGGCCGGAGATCCTAGTACCAGGAGATCAGTATCTGGTTATTGTTTCATACTCGGCAGTGCTGCGATAGTGTGGTCATCAAAGAAACAACCCATGATAGCACTATCAAGCACCAAGGCCAAATATATGGCTGCGACACATGCAGGAAAGGAGGCCACTTACCTGGACCATCTGCTTGACAACTCCGGTATCCCCTCCAAAATCCCAATCAAGATATACATCGACAACCAATCAGCGCTCGCAATCGCCGAAAATCCAGTGTTCCATGCCAGGACAAAACACATTGATGTGCAGCATCATTGGATCTGCGAAAAAATCGAAAATGGCATCATAGAGCTTGAGTACATCCCTACAGCCAACCAGGTCGCTGATGTCTTCACCAAGGCCTTGCCCGAAGTCAAATTCGTCAGGTTCAGAGCTGAGTGTTAGAACTGGGTGAATTCAGACAACTCCGGAGTGGAATCGGAGACTTAGCGTGGAGGGACCTTGGCCTCAGCGACTCAAGCGGAGCGCTGTGCCATTGCTGTTTGTCCATTTGGTCCTTAATTTCACAGTAGGCGAGCAGGAAGTCTCTAGGGGGCATTTCAGGTCGATTTCGGACTGAGCCCAAAACAAGTATGTACAAGCACTGATATATATAATGGAGGGGGCAAAAGCACAAGGAGACAAAGGGGATCCAAATCGGAACGAAGATGTCCGAACGGGAACAAAGGGTAGACAGAAGCGGAGTGGTACTGAAGGTCATAAGACAGAACCTGTGATATGTCCGAAAGGAGATAGGGAGGGCAAGGCCCAGAGGGGCAGGAGGATGGTGAGAAGTGGGGATGATGACTAACTGGCTAGAATGGGAAGAAGCAGCAGTCCAAATAGGGATGAGGGGAAAACGCGAGAGATACATTACAAGTGGCGAAAGTGCCGAAGGTGATCCGCAGAGCTTGGAGGTCGCGGAGCTTACGGAGCTTATGGAGGCGGGGTTGAAAGTCCGAGGAATATTGGCAATGGTGTTTATGTAGTATGAGGTCACCAATGCAATGGACTAAGACCGAGGTGGAGTCAAAGTCCGAGGTAGGGACTATGACGGAGGCTAAGAGCAAAGGTATGATCAGTGCCCAAGTACGAAGTACGGGACAGCCGTGGAAGGTCGTAACTTGGCAGGAGGTCGGCGGGAGAGTACCAGAGGGGAGAGAGAGGAGAAAGGGAAGGAGTGGCGGAAAGGGGAGTTGTCAGGACCGAAGGTGAGTATCGGAGCGGATGGGAGGAGTAGGAGGTGGCATGGGAGGTAGAAGGAGGTGTGTTGCCAGGACCGAAGGTGAGTATCGGAACGGACAACAGTAGGGTAAGACTCCGGAGGTGGGGAAGGAGGAGGTCTGGAAGTCGGGTCGGGATTGGGTATGCACGGATATGACACTGAGTTGGGATTGGGATGAGACAATGGGTGTTGAGTGGGTGTGTTGTGAGGCAACAACCCATGACTCACCAGCAAGTGCACATGACCCACATGTGACACACAGTCCTCATGATCGCGAATGTATAGTTTCTCGTTATTTGGGATTGTTTTCTTTTTTCCTCAGTTCTCACTACAGAGACTGAGGTCAGTTTCCTCTTTGACATTCCTCATAACTTAGTAACTCATTCCAACCAGTACATTATTATAGCCCTCCATTAGCACCACCAGTGAAACTTGACTTCAACATCAGCACAATCTTCAGGAGGTAAGAGGACGCTCCAAATCTATTCAAGCTTAGTGGGCTACACATCATCACAGACAAAAACTACCTGCTCACCCCAATAGCAGCCAATGCTACCAGTTCCGGTGTAACTGCTGTAATTTTGTATTTTTTTGCAGTGCAATTTGCTGCACTATGTTCCCATGCAGAGCTCCTGAGAGAAACAGGCACATCTTCTTCACAATTAAACAACAGCCCCCTTGATCCAAATAACAGCACCCTCATCCCCTTCAGGTCAAGGACATCACCAGTGTGAATACTTTATTGATGGACATGGATATCTTACCTCAACAACATAAGGTGAGTCCATGAAGAACTTTGGGTCAGGCTCTCCAGAGGGAAATAGGATGGGGGGATTATCAGGATACTGCCCATTTGCGTTTTGATTGCCTCGCAATTCTTTTGCTCTATCACACTCCCAGAGTGTGTCATATCCATCCCCGGCCATCGACTTCCAGTTCCTCCGATCCCTCCGGTCTAACTCCGCTCCTCCCTCACTAACCTCGGAGCTCCCGTATTCCTCAATCCTCTCGGTACCCCTCGATGGTCACCACCCCCTCATTTCAATTTATTACCTACGCCTCCCTAAGTACGGAGCCCCGAAGACTTCCGGACAGCTCCGATGTCCGCTAGCGCACTCCCGCCTCCGCTGGGCAATACACTCGCCTGCCCTGCAGAGCCCACCTTCGGGCCTATCCCTCCTTTCCGTTTCTGGGTTATCGCCTGCCTTTCCGCTAACCCCGCGACCCAACTCGTCGGTAATATTCAGTCGGCTAATGTTTAAACCCCGTTAGCTCCGCTCCGTTCGGCTCCGCCAATTGCGGACCCGTCTTCGCTGTAACCATATATATATCCCACTTGTACATAGGTTACACCCCAGTAATAAAATCAACTAGAGTTACCCCCCCTTAGGTTCTGATTGCCAGTCAGTAAGTTAGGGCACGGATGTGTCACTAGGCACAGCGCTCTTGGCAGAAGTCGCTGAGGCCAAAGCCCTCCGCTATGGAGACACTCCCTCGTCTCGAATCTGGTCTCTGACAGAGTGGTCCCATTTGCTTATTCCAGAATGTAAAGACAGCTGACCAGGTTGAGTGATTTTCGAGAATCCAGTGCTTTAGTCGACATCATACTTCGCAAATGCTGTCATTGATCTATGTCCCAACCCAATTTAGTATTGCGTACAATGGATTCTTGAGCTGCCTACCCTTTTCTGCACTGCAAGATCAGGAATCCTGTCCCTTATAGAATTCGGCAGCATTGGCCAGTCTTGAAATTCTCGTAGATGGCCTTCATCAATGAATTCCTTGTCCCATCGTCTTTCAGGATCCCATTCAGCACTTCTGGGGATCCGAAATAACCGCAATCTGAAATATGCGTTCTCGGTGAATGCATAAAGACAGGCAGCTTCAGCGATGCTAAGTTCTTCATTTGTTATTCAGATGGAATGTTCCTTAGGCAATCGGGCCTCTGTTAATGCTTCCTGGAGTGCAGCCTTTAGTCTTTCGATTTCTTGATCCTTAACCTCAATATCATAGGAACCCAATACAATGGAACCTCAATACAAAGCAATGCTGGTGTTGTTACAACACACTTACCGCATGCAGCATGTCAACCTCAGACACATCCATCCTATCAAAAGGTCGCTACTCATTCATTTCATTTGGACTTTGCAGAAGGGGCTGAGATTGGTGCTCTGTAGTCAACATTCTAGTGTACTTCTGATGTGAAAGTATAGTCCTCAAAGAGAGATGTAAGAAAACGGTCGGGATTTGTGTTGGCATGCACCCTTTTTATATTTGAGAAATAAATGCATTGAATCTCAAACTGCAACATCCATGCACAGGTAGGCATGCTGCGGACAATTCCGATGGCTAGGTATATAACTGTAAACTTGTAAGCATCACATTCCACCCAATCAATATGCCCACCTCTGCCCTTTCACCTCACCAGACACCAGAACTGGAGAGTGCCACACTAACCAACGCTGCAGCCCCTGAGCCACTGAACACTCTGGTAAACAGCCCCGCACCCAACACCACAGCCTCCGAGGATCAGCCAGAAGATGAAAATTGGCCATCGGAGCTTGACCCAATCTCGCATGCCATGGTAGCAGGTTACATTGACCTTGTTCTGGCGAATGTGTTTCGAGGTATGTAGGGCCGACGCCAGCAGCATTGCACGGTTGCTCAACTGCAATCCTCCAGCGACACGGTTTATTGCTCGGAAATCAGGTGTTTCCACATCTCGAGTATCGCTCCTGCCCGTTTTAGCAACTGCATGCAAAACGGACTTCGACATCTGGGGTAGTAGATTTGCACTTACACCAAACCCAGCTGGTGGTGTTCAGGTTTGCCTCATGTTTAAGGAGACATGTCAAGCCCAACCAAGTGGGGCCAACAATGAGGCAGTGATGCAAGGGGTGAGTTCTTGAATCCTAAATTCAATTTCAAGTTGACTGACCGCAAGACATAACCTTCAGACAGACAATAACCTAGATGCCGCCACAGCGGCTACTCCATCATCAAAGTCGTTCGACTCCAGTCAGACGTAGTATAGCACACCCTGTTCAATAGTTTTCCCCAAAATGTACGGTGTCATCCTGCACAATACTGCGATTCTGCAAGTGCGAGCATAAATTGAACAGAAAGGCACCAGTGATATTTTTATGAGCCTTGTTGAGCACAGGGTTACAGCATCGGTTCAATCGTTGGAACGTGTTCACATGATTAGGAAGTGTTGGGTCGTGTTCTCACGGTTAGAAGGCATTGCAACGTGTTGCAACGATTGGAAGGGCATTGCAACACCTCCGGGATGTGATAATGTTCCCAGAAACGTTGCAACATTTGAGCGAATGTTATGAGCGTTAAAACGAAAACAGTCTCAGAAAGCGTTGTAACACGTTGCAACAGCAGTTCCCGGTTTTCCGACATTTCTCATTCTGTCGCACAGCCATGTCACCCATATTTTGGAGACCTGATTAGGTACCCAAAAGCGCTATATATATATATATACCTAACAGGCCAAAAGCTTGTTGAATGTTCTTTCTCCAACGGAATGCTCGTAATGATTAGAATGTTCTAAAACCACGACTGAATGTTCTAAACAATCAGTGAACGTTCTAAATAGCGATTGAACGCAGAAGCTCTGTGTATGTGCCTAATAGGCCAAAAGGTTGTTGAACATTCTATAACATTCTCCAGTGGGGCATTCTGATCATCATTGAACGTTCATTGAATGTTCTAACTGTCATTTGCCACAGGTGTCTGAATGGCAGCAACTTCCCTCGGCAAGATTCAATACAAAGGAGGCAAACGCCGAGATCAGGTGATGAATTATTCGCAACAGTCTAGTTCTTTCTGTCTCCCCATCCTCACCCCATCCTCTACTGAACCTGCGCAGCGCCATGACCACCGCCAAGCCTCCCTTCCCTCCTCAGTCCTAAGCATATGCTTTGCATCCCTTGATTGGGGTGTGGCCTAGCTAACTCATCATTGCAGTGAGGCGCGGGTTTGTTGTAGGGATCCATGAGGTTTGCCGGTTTCTTCAGTTGGCATGAACCACGCTAATTGTCATATCCATGCATACCCGACGCCGACCCGACTTCCGGACCTCCACCCTCTCCACCTCTGGAGTCATACCCTACCGCTGCCGTTCCGATACTCACCTCCGGTGAAGGAGAGAACAAAGGAAAGTCAGTTGGGAGGTTCAAACAAGACCACCACCAAGCTGTTCCCTGGTTCTTTAGTTAGGATGGGGGAGTGTACTAGTGTTATTTATTGTAAATATAGTACCAATCCGAGTGTTTTGGCTAATTCTATTTTTATGGGTTAGTTTTAAAGTTCCTGGGAATCGACTTACAGATAAACCGAGCCCTGCAGAGCTGTTTCTTTATTGAAATTTATTAATTTGTCTAGGTGTAATTCTGTGTAGCATTGTTTAATTTGGATTTAAACTTGAATTTAATCTTCTACTTGGTGAAGTTTCAAAGATTCTATTCAGTTAATGAATTTGGATGGTGTCTGGAGTGTCCCTTGAGTTCGTTTTATTTTTGTCTTATTTTATCGCTTGTTTTAACAGTAGCAAAATAACTGTTTTGTGTTTACACTTTGAAATCTGGAGTGTTAACCAGCTCTCCTGTTGAAATATCTACTCAACACCCCCCCCCCTTAATTGCTGCCTTTTACTACAGTGGCAATCTTAACTGTATATCACTTTTTCGCACTGGAGTGACAACCAGAAATGCTTGAGAAAAATAATACTCTATTTTCTTACTTCTCTAAGGGGGGCGAAAAGTCGCAGAAAGGGTCTCCCTTTTATACTCCTTGGGTCGCCTTCCTTTTTCACGCTCTACCTTCTATTTACAGGATTTATTTACAGTGTATTTCTCTCAAACTGAATAAAAATGAAATTTTCATGCTATAGTTCTACTGCGGTCAGACTGCGCCTAGAATTCTTATTGTCCTCCCTCGCCTAAGCTATTTTAATGGTTAATTAGAACTTGGCTGCGCTGCATTTGCTGCAGTTACCTATTTCAAATTCTATATATATACCATTAAATTTGCTATGACTCGATGACTCTGAATTCAAACTTCGCATTACTATGCGTATGGCTGTGCTGAGACCTTCAGCTGATTTATTCCATTTTTATTTAGTGACATTTAGTTAAAATGAGACTGAAATGGTAAATGAGTGAATTATTCAGGTTTGAAACTGAAAGAAAAAGTTGCTAGTAGTCAAGAATTACTCAAACGAATGTGTTATAGCTCTCCACCTCATTAGAATATCGTTCCCTAAAATTCCCGCCATGGTCCATCGTAGTTTAGTGGTTTTTGTGAATTTTGTTCATATTCTCTGATTTCCTTTTGTATTATCGCATCCTAATCCTCCATATGTATCGTTGGTTGATATAGTAGGTTGTCCTTGAAGATATCATATTTTTATCTATTTTATTTAGGATTCTGGACCTCTTGAAGCTGTTTTCTCGCGCATTTTCAGGTTTCTAACTTCATGTCCTTCTATCTCATTCATTTCTGGATGTTTCCTCACGTTCTTAGTATCATAAATTTTCATTTATTCCCACCTTTCCAATGGTACTGGTATTGTGTCCTATTTCCTGGTATTCGTTGAGTTAGCAAAGATTCGCGCGCACATTCGGTAATCACGTGCGTCGTTTGTATGCGGGAGCCGTTTTCGTTTATTTGTTCGGGATTTATGATATGCGCGGGTGTTTATTTCTTTCATATGGGCTTCTGTGATTTATTTCAGATTTTTCCCTCATGTTCTAAGGTTGTTTTGCACTTTCCGTGCTTTGTTTTGACCGGGCTCTTCCTTATTTGGATGGAAATTGGTCTTCGCGATCTGCCGAAGTGCGGATCTCGGTTCCGACGGCCGGTTCCCTGCGCATCGCCACCCTCACGTGTCATTACACATGATGCGGATTCCTATATTCCCGTCATGGGTATAACTTCACAACGGCTGGACCGTTTGGGCTGAGAATTTGCATAGCTATAGTTTCCTATTTTTCATAATTTCCGTGTAAATTTCGTTGTATGTTTTAATTATGGATCCTACGCAATCATCGTCTTGTCCCTGAGCTCGGACTTTGATGTCGCTATTCCCGTTATTGGATTTCTCATTAACGCATGATCCTTTTATTATGGAAATTTGGGAGGATTAAGAGTAGATCCCTTCCTTTCTAATGGGCTATCAAGCTTGTCTCGGTCGTTACTAGTTAATCTTCGCGCTTGCTTTTTAGACATTGTCCTCGTTATGCAGGAGTTTTAGTCATATCTCCGTCGTTTATGGGTAGTTTCCCCTGTAATTACTCTCATTGGTTCCGTTTGGGGGACATCTACATTTCCTATTATAAACACGACTTTGACTTTTGCATTAGTTCCTGAGGAATCTTTGTTCCGGGGTACTTCCATCCTTGCTACGTGTGCGGACGTGGGAAAGTAGTTTCCGTGGAGGTTCTCTGATTATTTTTATAGTCAAATCTTGGTCGATTGTCCTAATTCTTGGTTTAATATTTGCTATAAATTCCCCCAAGAATTCCATCTCGTTGATGGTAAGCTTGAAGTATTTTTGTTATTTTTCTTTCTTTCGATTTATCGTGTATAGTCATAATAATTCGTAAAAATTCGTAAAATTCGTTAAAATTCAGGTCCTTCTATGTTCTCATATCTACTTGTCGTATGAGGTTTTGTGATTTATCTGGCATATTTCCATAATGGGTTTCCATAGTGTGGCCGTTATTTCTCCTACACCGGTCCTGGCAACACACCTCCTCTCACCCCCCACGCCACCTCTTCTCCTCCTTCCCTCTCCTTCCCTATCTCTGTCCGCTCCGATACTCACCTCGGACCGAACGCCGCCCCTCTCGTCACCCTCCTATGCTTCCCCCGTCCACTCCGATACTCACCTTCGGACCTGACAACTCTCCTTTCCGCCACTCCCTCTCCCTTACCTTTCCCCTCTCTCCTCCCTCTGGTACTCCTCCACCACCCTCTCGCCAAGTTACGACCTTCCACTGCTGTCCCGTACTTAATACTCGGACACTGCTCGTACCTTTGCTCCGAGCCTCCATCATAGTCCCTACCTCGGACTTTGACTCCACCTCGGTCTTAGTCCATTGCATTGGTGACCTCATACTACGTAAACACCATTGCCAATATCCCTCAGACTTTCAACCCCGCCTCCGTAACCTCCGTAAGCTCTGCAACCCCCGAGCTTTGCGGATTGCCTTCGGCACTCTCGCCGCTTGTAATGTATTTCTCGCGTTTACCCCTCATCCCTATTTGGACTACTGCTTCTTCCCATTCTAGCCAGTTAGTCATCATCCCCACTTCCCCTCATCCTCCTGCCCCTCTGGGCCTCGCCCTCCCTACCTCCTTTCAGACGTATCACAGGTCCTGCCTTATGACCTTCGGTACCGCTCCGCTTCTTCTACCCTTTGTTCCTGTTCGGACGTCTTCGTTCCGATTCGGTACCCTTTGTTTTCCTTGTGCTTTTGCCCCCTCCATTATATATATCGGCGCTTGTACATACTTGTTTTGGTTCAGTCCAAAATCGACCTGAAATGCCCCCTAGAGACTTCCTGCTCACCTACTGTGAAATTAAGGACCAAATGGACAAACAGCAATGGCACAGCGCTCCACTTGAGTCGCTGAGGCCAAGGTCCCTCCACGCTAAGTCTCCGATTCCACTCCAGAGTCGTCTGTTTCTGCCCGGTTCTAACACTAATTGTCTCTCCCCTGTAGATTGTTCCGCTGATTGTCTCTCAGCCTAGCTAGTTCAGTATTCACAGAGTTTATCAGATGATGGCCTAATGGGGTGGGTTCGTTATTCCAATTGGAGCTGCAACCCCGTTCTTCGCAACAAATCTGATGACTTTTTTTTTGCAGGCTTTGACCTGAACTTGCTGTGCTGGTAAGTTTGTCCCCTGATGATTGTCCTCTTTATGTCCCATGGCTCACTTTCCCCTCGTAAATTCATTTTACTTTCCATGGCATCAATGCAATGGTATGAGGCTCGGTTTGTTTGTATTGTCCGAAGCAATTAATATTTCGTACCTCCCTTGTATATTAGATTTATATCCCCCTCTGCGACTATTCTGTACCCCCACCAGCTGACTCCTGTGGAATCTGAAACTCTTGTCCTCGCTTTGAGGTCCCCAAGCTTGTACTGGGCATGTTCACTGATTGTTTCCGTGTTTTGTCTTGCATGTCACGCTGCAGCCACAATGTTGCCTGCCCATTTGCTCTTCCATTTGCCTGCCAGCTTGCCCCGCTTGCCATGTTGCTGACATCAACGTGGATGACATGGGTCTCAGATCCAAATGACCCGGTGTTTATTCCTATTTACATTATGTTTCCAGTGGGTGCTTTCATTGATTGTTCTTCAACTTGTGTCTAGTAAGCAAATTTTTTCTCCACCCGGTTTCGTGATTGCATTGTTTTTCTATTATGTTTGCTTCCATTCCCATCACTGCTACTAACATAGTTTGCTATGTATTCCAGTTTATTTCACGGGACTAATCGGAGTCGGGCACATGCGACTTGGAGCTGTTCACACTGCCGCAGCGCTTGCGCTCGGTGTCACTGGTATGTTTCCCCAGTGCAGCCAGGCTTCTAACTCACACTTGCTTGTCAGTTACCTCTCGTTATCGCATGGTTATTACTCTCCCTTCCATGTGTTGCTGTTTTCTGTAAGTGTATTTTTTTAACCCTTTATTTACTTGATTTGTGAATTGTTTGCCCTCAGCTCCTGTTCCTCCCCACTCAGGCTGCATTTCCTCTTTTGTCTACCCTCCACCTCCCCCCACTCCGCCTTTGATTACGTTGTATCTTAACTGTACTCTCTTTGTAACCGGCCCGCCCTCAGCCGTTGTTTTCCTGTGCCGCAATCAACATTCTGTGCTGGCCCGATGCTAGGCCGAGTCCGCTGTCATGATGCCTATTCTCTTTCTCCCTCTCTATGTCACGTGATTAGAGGATACAAACAGTTATGACCTTAGCTGTATTGTAGCGGAGTTGTCCGAGTTTATTGTTATATTGTTATATCTACTCATAGAGTTTCCAGAATTAATGTTAATATTGTTATTATTACATTGTTATATTCGAGATTGGCACCAAATCCGCTCATTAATGCGAAAGAGTTCCCGTGCTATTTGATGTCACATGCATGTGAGAGTTGGAGCTGAATTCATGAGACAATTGCCCGGCCAACTGAGGGAAATGGCCACACTGTGGGAATCGCCATGGGCCAGCAATTACAACTTACATTGCGAAACCCTCTACATTCTCTGGGTCAAGGCGAGCATCTTCACCCATATCTAATGCTGCCATAGCCAGAGCCAGAGCCCCATTTTCCTCCATCTCATCAGGCTCTATTTCATCATTATCATCATCATCTTGACTTGCCTCATCCGCGCTGTCCACACCATCATCTTGACCTGCCCTGGGGTACTGAGTATTGGTGGATTGAACGTTGGTGTAAAGGGAACAGAAATCCTCCTTTGACATTGGAGGGGTGGTGTCCGGCCACGGAAGTGCATCGTGAGGACAAGGGACATCTTCGGTGTGATTCTGCCATGAAATTGAGAGATTGTGAAGTTCATGGAGCCATTTGAGAGCAAGAAAGGCCACGTCAACGCTGTTCCTTCCTTGACATGACCGAAAAAGTGACTCATATGCAGCATGCTCATGAGCCAACCAGTGTCGGAGGTTAGCATGCTCTGCAGTGAGTCTGCATATCTCAGACCGGCAATTATTTGCTTCCTGCATATAGCAAATGCTCTCATGAACACTAGAATCCATCACCCATTTGGGGAGCTCTCCCTCTCTGGGCTCTTAGTCAAAGAACTCTTGCCAAAGATCTTGATCTACATCTAACTTGAGGATGGTGTCACGGCTGAGGGAAGGTGGGAGATACTTATTTTGGTGGGCTGGAGAAGTAGTCTGAAGCCTCCTTAGAAGCTCTAGCTTCTCCTTGTATTTTCGCAGTGTAATGTCAATGGCAGATGATCGGCCCTTCACTGCTTTCTCCACATGGGCCTTGACATTTTGATCAATGGTGCGAGCTTTTGAGCAATCAAGTATGTTGAGTTCGAACCGTCTTGAATGCAATTTCCGAACAAGCTGCTCCCTAAGGATTCGAAAGTTGATGAGTTCATTTGTCCACTCATCCTTCTTCAGCCGCTCCAGCTCTTCGAAGGCAGCATCGCCCTGTGCTCAAGGCATACACATGTTTGTGGCCAACGACTCCTTCAGCCTTACAATCTCTTCTACCACTTTCTCCATGAATTCTTGTGACTCAAACTGACGAACTGGATCATCTACTGGCCTGGTCCGAACAAGCTCCTCATAGAGTGTCTCTTGGGTCTTTAACTCGGTCCTCAGTGAAGTAATTCGATCCACTAGCTTCTGGGCCGCTGTCTTCGATTGACGCTCTAAAGGTTTGCTGTAATAACGTCACTGGTCCTCAAACTGTGCCAACAGATCAGGAACCGGATCATTGTTGTTCTTCCCCGAGTGACCGGTAGCTGCATTAAGTCGCCCCCTGGCCCTCTTTAGGTGGCCTCAAAGCCATTTTCCAGAGTCAGGGGACTTCATGGACTCAATGTGCTCAACCTGGACATCAATTAGAAAGAGGCGATGATAATGGCCAGTAACTCGAAGGCCTGGTATCAACTGTCGCAGCTGGCTCCACACCCTCTCACAACCTTCACCATCCGTGAGGCCCCAAAGCTCCGATTTACGTGGATGGTACCAAAGCTGACAGGCATACTGGTGACCATATGCATGGAAAATGGAGACACCCCACGCGATTCGAGATCTCCACTCCGGAGCAATGTTGTATTTCTTCAGGGTATGATCTCCCTGACATCCTATGTCATACAATATTCCAACCCGCCATGAGCCCGGGACGTGCTCAAAGAATTTTGCAACGAGCGCGAAAAGGTAGTGCTGTTTCTCACCGGCCATCTGGACGTTAACGAGGAATAGGGGTATATCGTGGCGACACAGGATCGCCATCACTCCAGTGTCTGCAAAATAGTCTGTCGATGCCTTAATGCGTTCCCCATTGGCAGCGATGAAAGACTCAGAACAAGCATCATATGTAGAGTTCGGGACTGGCAAGCCAAACTCCCTCCTATCATCTGCACCAGCTGGAGCACGCTCAATGTCCACCTCCTCCCCTTCACGGTTTCTGCGCTTCCTGGAAGACTTTTTAGTGGGGCAGATGGTCTCGACATGTTCTTTCCAAAACTGAACAAAGTCCTCAGACAAAAATACAGTTCTCAGTGACGTGAAAGCAGGATCCTTCCCCCTGACTTTCTCCTCCATTCCACGCTGACGATCCTTGTCTTTAATCCACTTTAGTTGGAAATTTGCATCGCAACATATGATGGCCTGTACATCCTCCCCTTTCATATAGGACCCACCAAAACAGAGGGGACATCGAGAACGGAGGAAAGAACTAGGCTGATCATCAGCATTAGGGTTTGGAGTATGATGGGCATTCTCATACACGCGACGATTGATCGGAGTCGTGACGTCAAAATCAGTCTCAATCTCGGTACCCTCGGAATGCTGCGAGACAGAGGTAGATGGCCCTGCAGCATCACAGATGAAGGTTGAGATGGAAGTGCGTAGCTTCTTGCTAAACAAACAAGCTCCACTTGGACTAACGAAACGAGACTCTGGTAATATTTCAGGGCATTCGCAAAATGTCTACGAAGAGAGTCCTTGGCATCAAAATGAAACCCGCGATTTTGAAGTATGGTTTGCATGGTAGCTGCCCATGCCCAGTTGTTTGGGCGGTAAACTTGAAGAAAAGTGAGACCCATTCCAACATATCAATGCTTACGGCCAGTGAAGGGCGATATGGAGCACATGGGAACATCCCAAGCTCAACAAGCTGGATGGGAGCAGGGCGGGTACTGCAAACAATAAGCAAGACCTCCTCTTTGCAGTCAAACCGCAAACAAACAACTTTGAGTGCCAGGTGGCTGCCCCCACAATCGCAAGGATCCGCTCTAGGTGTGACCCCCGATCCGGAATAACGCAAACGCTCCCACTGAATGTACACAGCTATGAGCTGCAGAAGGACTGTATTGTCCCAACGCACATGCTGCCTCTTGCGCTTTAAAGCATGCTTAGACCGGCGTGCATCCAGGGGTGTGCAGATGACTCGGTCCACCACAGTGTCGAGCCAATAGGGATGGTTCCTATATATGGAGTAGGTGGGGAGGAGAAAGGCAACTCGAACTCTTCGGGTGGGTTGGGTGGCGGCACATGTTCATCATTGTGGTCATTGGTGGGAATGTGGATAGGAGCCTCCACATTGTTGGCCCCTGGCTTCTGTGATCAGCGAAGAGATGGCACAATCCCAGGGACGCTGCTCAGCTCCTTCAGGAAACCGGTACTTGACCCTTCATTCTGCAACGTCCCACCATCAGATTGCTTTCTTGCATGATACCTTTCTGATGCTTTGAGCGACTTTTTAAGACTGCGTAGAGTTCCTGCCATAATGTTGTAACGATGTGGTGATCAGGATAAAGGAGGTATTGTGAATAATAAAGGCGTCGTATGAACCGTGGTGGGTGTTGGACCAATGGACCGATGGGCTAGATTGCTCGGTGGTGCTTGTCACAGACACTGACGATGAAAACAAGGGACAAGTCCCAGAGGCAATGATGATGGAGTGAAGTAAGAGTTCCCAGCGATCCTCTGAGGTGTGCAGCGCCGAAGGAGCAAGCTCGAAGGGTTATCCCCAAAGAAAAATCCTTGAGGGCACCAACGAATAAGATCAATGCACTCAGGGGCAGGGCAGCATGCAAGAAATTAAGTCACAACGTGAGGTTAGGATGGAGGTGGAGCCGAGGGAGTGCAATCGTGAACTGTCTCCAATGCAGGGGCTTTGAAGAGGACACCGACGAAAAACCAATGGACTCAGGTGAAGCGACAACAGGCACAACGCAGTTTAAGGTCAGGAGGACGTGGAACTAAAGAGGTGTAATCGTGGGTTGTCTCCAATGCAAATGCTTTGCAGAGGACTCCACGAATGTGAGGAACGTAGGGCGGCGAAACGGTTAGGACGAGCAGAAGTGTAATGCAGAACGATGGCGGAACGCCGTCACAAGACTGGATTCAATTGAAGTGGGTCGGAACAAAACATAAGGCAACAAGTTACAAGGCAAGCGTCTCAATGACACCACGTTAAGTGGTGAGGGTACGATCCAGTTTTCTTTGTAGCTCCTCGTTCATTGCCTCGTTAAGCTCCTTGGTTCTGCACATGTAATTCATTGACCTCGGACTCAAAAGCGTCCAACTCAATGGAGGAGAGTTGTGCAGCAGCTTCATGCTTGCGGATTCGGGCCTCCAATTGAATAATGTGAGCAGTCATTAAGTTCCTCAATGAAGCATCTGCACGTGGGTTGGAAGGGATAAGGACCCCACCACCCTTTGAACTGGTGGCTGACTCCTGGGAGATGTTGATCAGACAGTTCCAAATACATTAAATTGTACTTACATTGGAGCTTGTGCCGCTGGTTGGGTTATCGCCTCCGCTAAATGGCGGTTGCCTTCTGAGCGATGAATAAGAGATGGTGCGAATACAAATTGACATTACCTTCTTTGACTCAATATGTTATCGCTGGCAGCATCGTTGTTTTGTGCGAATCTAAAGGACCTCACTTGAAGATCGGATGCTTCAAGGCTGTAACACATCAGCATCAATGATAGGCTTTGAGTGAATAGATCCAGCCACTTGCCCGGGACACGTTGGTCCTCTCATTCTACGCTGACGGAAGTCATCCCTTGATATTTGATTTCCGCGTACTGTGAATATTGTATGAGTCACTCATTGTTTTCGGACTGTATAGACTATACTAACGAAAAATGGTGCACCTTTGGCCCCCATTCACTCGGGGACATTTCCAGAACCAGTAGCCTTCCAACTTTTTTCGGCCGCAATATTTCAGCACTGAAGATGAGTTAGATTGATATCAATAAGAAGCTCGAGGAGATGCCATACTCTGATAGCCACAATCACAACGGAAATCATAGGAATCCGAGAGACTGGGAGGAATAACAACAACTTGCTCCCCTTGGAAATTCTGTAGAAATGCCATTGGCTTCGATGAATCGATCGGTGGTAATGTTGCTGTGAGGCAAGTGGTGAGATATTTCTTGCACAATTCCTCGATCCATCACCTGACTAATCAGTGCCATCCTCGCGATAATTGGATAATTGATTTTACTGTAAGGGAGATATTAATTGGGATTTAATGGAGGGTACGAGATTAAATAAGACTTGTGTGCCTCGGGTTCTAGCACCAGGCTTCCTTCGTGTCCGCCGCACACAGTTGACCTCGCGTACGGTATACCCAGTTATGGTCTTTCTTATGCTGATGTTTTTCGTATGTGTTTAGTTTGTTTTTTCTCTGATTTTCTCGGTCGCTCAAAAATTCAAGAGGCTTC